>NC_079334.1:59566144-59591144 GCF_029582105.1 Oenanthe melanoleuca
ATGCTTTACCACTACAGACCCATGCAGGTATAATTGAGTATGTAGACATCTGCAAACCATGCTGTATAACTGGTTCATTACTGTTAGCAAATGGATGAACACATAACACTGCCAGTATTTGCTTTCAAAATACTGAATAGTATGAGACAACACTTGGGATTAATTTAAGCAAGTATTCAATATAAAGAGATATGAATTTTTAAATTTAAGTGCTTTCTAGAGAACCTGTCATTTCCTCAATATGGCAAAAAACATTAAATTGTTTGCAAATATAGAGATTATTTGTAAAATGTCACGAGGCGGTTGAGACATTATCTAGTGAGATTTTTTTTATTCTCGATAAACTTTAAAATCCTTTAAATTCTTGAAAAATACAATAGCAAATGGAAAATTCCTCGACAGGTTGGTTTCCATTGGGTTACCTGAAAAACTAAGATGCTATATGGGAGCCATTTTTTAATTTTTTTTGATTAATACTATAATATAGCCAGGGCTTCAACAGACTGATCAACATTCCTGACAGTTCAGGTATCCACCTCCTCAACTGACTTCAACAGCTATTGAGCTAAGGCTGCTCTTCCAGAAGAGCCCTTGGATAAGTGTCTCCAAGATGTCCACTGTCTTCAAACCACAGCAGATCAAAAGCAGGACTAAGCAATAGCCAAAGATCTTCAGATTTTCAGATTTTCAACCATCAGAGAACCAGCCTTGGCTGCAGTGACCCCAAGGAGGTTTCGTGTCACCACAGTGGACACACCAGGGGTTCCATTCCAGATTACTCCATATTAAACCCCAGTTATGCACACTTTCCACCAAGGATCTAGTAAATTATTTTTTTTCTGTTTTCTCTACATAAAAATCTAGGTTTCAGGGACAGAAAATAATTTAAGAATCAGAAAAAAAAACCTGTGTCTGCCAGGTCTAAAACATTCTACTTCAATCAATGTTCACACTCAAAATGGAGAGATGCATTTTATTAGATCCTCCAGTCATGTGGAGAGCATCAGCCTGGATTGTACAATCACAGAATGTGAGCTGAATACATGAAGTGTAGGATTAGATTCTGCAGCAGAAGACTGTTTAGATTATTTGCAGTATATAATTATAACTGCATGGAGTGAGAACCAAAGTATGAAAATAAAATCTAAAAAAAAAATAAAATTAAGCAATATAAAAAAACAAGAAACAATGATAAGTACAATAAAAACAAAGCCCACTTACTTCTAAATTGCATTCTGAAAACACAATATTTTAGCTTCTAATGTGACGCACAAGAGAGAGCAAACAAATGTGGCAATATAATTAAAATATTTTTAAAAATTTTGCTGTTGCATATATTTCTGGGGAAGTTTGGAGCACTTAATTTATAAAAACTAAGTTTAACAAAGAAAAAAAAAGTAAGAAACATAATCAGAACATAAGATTTAAAAATAATGACTATTCAATAACCACAAACCGTATATCCTGGGGAGGTGAAAAAAAAAAAAGTACCTTTTTTACTGCTTTGCTTATAAGATTATCTCCAACTGGTATTAGAACTCCTCCAAAGACAGCCAGCACAGCACCGATGACGGCGCCAGTGATGAGCCCACAGTTTCTGTTACAGCCCATTCCTCTTTTTTGTTAGGGTGCAGGTAAGCAGTATACAGATATCCTTGCTGTAAGGCCTGATGGTTTTTCCTCACTTCTTGGTCCCAACAGACTCACTGATCTTCCTCAGAGAAGCTGCTAATATAAGCAGAAAGTGAACAAAAATCAAATTCCGAAGCTCAAAGTACAAAGTGCGTGACATGAAGCAGGTAGGAAGATAACAAGTTGAAAGCAGCCAGCCAGAGGCCAGCTGGCAAAAGGAAAAAAAAAAAAGAAAAAGTTGCAGGCACTTTTGGCAAGTTAATATCTTATTACATATTGTTATATTTCTTTATTCCAGTTGCCTAAACAAACTGGCAAGTTTTTTCATTAGTGGTTCGGGTTTTTTTCCGTATTTTTCTTTGTGGTATTTTTTTTTTTTTCTTGGCTCTGTTGCATTAGGGCAAGCTGACATGGTTATAATTCATGACACTCTTCCTGATGTAGACATCCTTAATCTCTCTCTGCCAAAGAAGGAGGCTGTGGAGAGCTCTGCTTTTGTCTCAACCTGCCATGCCCACAGCTCCCACTTCAGGGAAAAGCAGGGTTACACTCCCCTGCAGGAGCTCCCCTGGCAGTGACAAAGTCCTCAAGAACCATCAGCATCCTGTTGGGAAAAGCTGCCTCTAAAGGGAGGCACCCACAAGAAGCCTCTTTCCAGAACTCTATCAGCCCACAGTCCTCTACTGAACAGGTAGAACTTTGTTTCAGCAACTTCACGACAAAGGCACAGCTGGATTTTTCTTTTAGAGCTGCATTCTTGCCACTGGCTAATTTCATCAATCCAAATTGCCTTATAGAACATCAGAGTTTTTAAATCAAGATTAGAGCTTGATCTTTGAAAGTGGTAATACCTAAAATTTCAAGATTATTCAGTCTCAGAAGAAAAATGTTTGTGATTAGTAATTGGAAAGTAATAGCTGCTAGTAATATATGTTTATATATCTTAAAAACTGGCCCCTGGGGAAAGGGGTTGTAAAGAAAATCAGAATGGCACTAGTGCTGAAGTGGTAAAATATAAGGTCTCACTGATATTTTTTTCTGATTTTTTTATTGTTTATGAATAATTGAGACAAACAGCTGTCTTATTTGCTATTTATTCTTTATTATTATGAATTAACCATATACACAGAATTTGCAAGTTGGTTATTTGCTTTAGACCTCCAGTTACCAGAAAATCTGCCCTTCTCTGTTTCAGATGTCGCTGTCCATGTCCATTTTGTTCTTACTAATTTCTATTTGCTAACATGTTGTGAACATCCCTAAATCAATTTTAAAGCAGGTATTAGTTAAGAGTTAATTACACATTCAAGGTCAAACACAGAGAGAAGGAAAACAGAAAGATGAAGTGGAAGAACAACTGGACCAGTTTGCTCTTGAGGTCTAGAGAACCAGAAGGACTTCATGAGTTTCTAAATAGTAAAGCAGGTATAGGAACAGTGTGTGTTGTGTTTTCCTAATCACTTACATGATCCTTGTAGCACACAGAGGGTGCTCAACAAGCCCTAAAAGATTAGGTACCATGGTCAGCGGGCCAGGGATGTGTCATCCCAAACTCACCATTATGTCACATCTCTGCCTGGCACAGGACACCTCCCTGAGCTGTGCTGGGAACTCACCTTTGCTCTCCTGCCAGCAGCAGGTTATGGCTCCCTTGCCTTTGACAATGTCTGTTTCTCTACATTTGACATCGTTTGGTATGTTAAGTATTTCTCCTTGGATATTTTCAAGCAGAATGACCAAAAGACTGTTTGCACTCTTGGAAAAATATCCCTACTATCCTTACTACAGAAGTCAGCCTGTCCATCCACCCACCACCAGGTCATTGCATGTGGTTCCCACTCCAAAGCCATTAAAAGCTTCTTTTTGATGTAGTGAATGTGTTTAACCACACATTTCAAAGCCTATTTAAGTTAGAAATTCATTAGACTTGAGGAAGTTTTAAGTGAAAATCACTAGGATGGTATTTCATACAGTTGCAGCTAGGCTGAGATCAGGATCTTTATTTTGGCAAAGAACAGTAAAAGACAGCTAATTGGGTAGGTGGTGTGGGGATTTGAAAATCTGATTGCTGTGACATATTGTAGCAAGTCTAAGGAAAAGCAGACATCTCAATTAAATCAAATTCAGAAAAGTACCTAACTCCACTTGATTTTTTCCCCAATACAGATTTTTTTTTTCCAGTATGGAAACACACATTTTAAAATTTAAAATGAAAATTAGTTCTTTCAGAAATGTTTTAGGGGGTCTTTTAGATATCATCAGACTTTTTTTTGTTGTCTTACATACTGAAGATTTTCAAATTTCACAGTAATACACTTTCCACCAAAATACATTTTCACCCAAGTTTCTACAAGCTTTTCCAATTATTTTAATTTGCTTTAGGCAGACTAGGCATCTCTCATGAGCACTAGCAATAAACAGAAAGCAATTGCTAACAATTTGTATCTATTCCAAGCTTCTGAAAATTGAAAAATATTCACCCTTCTCCTACCAAATACAATGTAATAGCAGTCTAGACATCCCAATTTATGCAATTCAAATTATAAATTACACAACTGTGAGTGAAGAGCACTCACACCACAACACTCAATTCACATAGAAGTCAACACACTATTCTCATCTATCAGGACTGAGTTTAAAATATCAAGATTAAGGGAGAAATTTCCAATAAGAATGCACTGGGAATTTATATTCAAGTGAAAATTATATAACTTAAGCAGAATAGAAAATACCATAATAAAATTAGCTATGTTCTATGAGGCTATTGACTCAGACTCAGATTTCACTACAGGATTAATAAGATTATTCACCTCATTCTATAGTGTTGGTATGTACTTTTTAATATTGTTGCAAAGATCCCTAACAGAATATTAATTAATAACAATGAAACTGGTCCATTCAAATCTCTGAAAGGCAATTTATAAGCAACTGTATAGAAGGGGAGATGCAAAATGCTATTAAATTCTTTCTTCACTATTTAACTTAGACTTTAGTAAATGTCAGCTTAAAGCAAGTCCTTATGAAATACAAATAATCTCATTATATATTTTATGTTCTCTGAAATTACGGTTTCAAGCTTTTTAACTGTAGTAGTAAATTCTAGAAAAATGACTTTAAAATATGCATTCTTATAAATCCACATAACTCCAGTGCTGTATTTTTAAGAATTTTAGATATCAAAGGACAGAATGCAATTGAGAAAGCCAGCCATGCTGAACATAAAACACCACTGTTATCATAGTAACAAAGCATTTCACTAATCCATGTAAAATGTGACTTTTTCTTGCAAGCAGCTTTGTAAAATCCCTCCATTCTATTTTGCATTAAAAACAAATATTTTCAAGAGCTTCCACCCAACTGACCTTAAAAGTATTCCTGAGGAAAACCCTCTGATTTTCAATGTTGTATCTATCATATGACTCACCTTGAATAAGGACAGCTGATTTTTCAGCTGCACATACAAGTCCTTAGCACATGACTTGCATCAGGTTACCAGCAGCTAAATCTCCCACATAGGCTGTGAGCTGTGAGGGAGTGTTTATATATTCCAAGAGACGTCAGTTCCCTCTTTATCTTTCTGCCAGAAGAAAAAGTTAAGTTGTACTGCTGCTGGGGGAAGGGGTTATTTTTACAGCCTGACTAAAGCCACTACCTACATCTCGTGGTAATATACTTAGCAACTGCAATCTTTGTCCAATTTTGATCCAAGTGAGTCAAAGGTCAAGGAGACAAAAGGGTAACTTACTTACTTACTTGGTTTCTGGTCACTTCTTCTTTCATATCTGCACATTTGTATTTTACTCATCAAGATAGTGTATTTTCAAGTAATAAATATTAGCAAATTTCAGAATATTTTCAAGAGGATTTTTTTCCAGGTATCAGACACAACCTTTCCTTGCAAAGTGCTAAGGCTCTTCCTATTTTACTGGAAATTCAGTAAACATCATCCCAGCAGCTTCTTTTTCTGAGTCTATCTAAAAATACTTTCTTTTTACACTGGCATCTCTGTCAACCAATGCACTACTCCATCACAGTGTCTAAATAATAACAGTTTGGCAAGCTTTTGCAGAAATATTTTATAAATACCTCTTTATCTGAGGCAAATCCAATGAATGGATTGTTTTAAAAGACTCTTCTGGCAGCAGCAAGAGGAAGTGACTTTTATTTGGCTTAATTATGAGAGGGAAAATATTCCTAAAAATAGATATTTAGGTCCAGACTTTCATGGTACAGCACTGAATAGTTTGCAATTCACAGGTTCAGTATTTTCTATCTGTTTTGACTGGCCTGCTGTTCTGTTATTTTATGTTGCTCCACTTGGAAGTTTTGTGGGAAAATTTGCCTTTTTCTAATCTATTTCTGCTAAGTAAATCTAAGGTGGATGAAAATTAGGGAATTAGAGTTTTTTACCTCCTAGTAGTGAAGGCAAGACTGAAAGTGAGTCTGGTCTTTTGAAAACAACTTTTGGGCAGTTTTCAGTACAAGGCTCAATGCCAGGGCAAGTTTGTGACCCTGAATAACTCCAGTTCTCATCCTTGAAAAGTGCTGAAATTTTGTTATCCTCTATTTTCTCATACAGAGGAATTTTTAAGTGCTGAAAGGTAAACAGTCCTCCACTCTGTGCTTACCATGAACTCCTTTTATTGTCATTAATAAATGACAATATTTTGTTTCTATTGTACATGTCCTGCTATGATGGTCTCCTGAGGATATTCTTGTTTGGGATCCTCCTTCCCTGCTGCCTGTGAGATGTTCCCTGCCATGCTCACTTTCTCTGTTTGCAGTGTGTGGGAGTCAGCCTGCAACCTTCATGAGGAAAATATCTACTGGGGGTTTTTGTTGCAATCTGCTACTGCCAGTGAAATGATGTTCAGTTTTCAACATATGCATGTTCAATTGTATCACATAATGTTATGATTTACAATATCCTGCTATCATCCTGCATAGGCAAAATATCTTCTAGCAGCAGTACTTGGCAGTGAAGTGAGAACTGCCTGGGCTGACTGCAGAAACCAGCTAAAAGGACTGGAAGCTGAGTGAGGAGCTGTAAACCTTTGGATGTCAGTCATTCCTGTATCTTAAAAACAAACTTAAACCATAACTATTCAATGGTCCTGCCTCCTCTGGCTTCATATCAGAGTTCTGAGGTTACAGAGGAGAAAGTAGAGACACACAGCAACAGAGGAAGGACACAAAAAACAACTGTGCATCATCAGAGTCCCCACTGGTGCAACAACAGATAAACTGCCCCACAAGGAAAAGTTGTCAAAAAGGAGAAACAGTAAATTACACTCACATGCTTCAGGAAGACACAGAAAACTGCAGGAAGCACAAAAAGGGAAATGCTGTTGTTATTTCCAAATGAAGTCCACATACATTTTTTGGAGTAACCATAATACTGACAAAAAGTTGCTGAAGAGATGAGTGTTTTTGTGGCCTTTATACATATCTCATAGAAGGCCCTTTGGAAAACACTTTCTTTGAGGTGCTTTCCTATATGCCCTGAGATTCCTAAATAGGTTGTTGGTTTTTTTTTTTTTTTTTTTTTTTTTTTTTTAATATTAAGCTCCATTTCATCAGACATACCTTTATGGAACATAAAATTTGAATTTTCAAGACGATTGCATAAACACTCCCACATTCCTATGGGAATTCTTTGCTGTACAGTACAGCACAACATGAGTTTATATTCCTACTTTTCCTAGTTATTACACTCAGAATTTTTCTTCATGAAGCTTATAAAACTAGTGTTAACATTAATTCTTTTTCAGATGTGGAAATGTTAGCATATGTTACGTGACATTAGGAAGCATATTAGAAAGCTCCAGGAAAGTCTTGTCTATGCTTTGGCACTGTCTGAACTTTTTAAGGACATTAACTGTTAATAAACACCCCCTAAAATCTATGTTCTAGTTGTTAGGTAAAATGCCAACCCCTGGGGCAAAAGATGAAATTAATATTCTCAGCATCCAAAATGTGAATTTTTGTAAGCTTTTAGGTACTCCCCTGGTTTTGAGACAAGTATGGGAGGAATTATGTTAACCTCCTTTCCATGGTAAGTTAATGCACAAATTTGTTGTTTACTCAGGTTATTCTATTAGCATCATTTAATGTGACTTCTATTGTCTCTACTGAAAGTCCTGTTGTCACCACTCAGAGGGCAATAGCCCTCTGGCTTCTTCATAGGAAGTGGAAAAGTCCCACAGGAAGGGTTGTACCTGGCTCAGCAGTGAAAGATTAAATCACTAAACCTGCACCCCTCACAAAAGAACAAACCATACACACACACACACACACACACAAAAAAAAAAAGAAAAAAAAAAAAAGAAAAAAAAAAAGAAGAAGCTGTGATTTCTGTCCCCAAATAAGCTCTTTCTGATTCAACACACTCGTGTTCACCCATGTGCCCTTAGTTCTACTGAGAAGGAGAATGATGAAATGAATCATTTGGAGAAGAAAAAAGAAAATGTGCAGTATGTCACTGGGTGGGTAAGATTTCTGCCTCTCTATGTGTACTGGGGATACTATGAGGTGCTATTTTATAGGGAGAGAAACTGTGTACTCATGAAAGTTAATTTGATTTCCTAAGGAAATTAAAACCTTCTGTATATCACATCATCATATAGTACATGAGAAGCAGCCCATGAGCTCTCCACTCAGACCAGCTTCAACAATTTACTTTACTTCCACTTCACAAGAGCCACCCTAGAGTAAACATGGCCTGTCTTCAGGAATTGCACATAAAGAACATGAATATATAACACACAAATTATAAAATAATAATACAGAACTACTATTAGTCCTGAATTTCATGTTCACTCTTTCTGTCTCATCTGTTCTCACAGTGACTGCTATTTTGTATCACCTCATTTTCCAAAAGCCACAGGACAGAATTGAGTTTTATAGATCAGGTCTCCTCACATAAAAAGAGGGAAGAACAAAGATATTTTAGTTGCTTCAGTTCTCCTTTCACTATCTTATCTACAAGGCTCTAAAATAGAAGAAAGGCATTGTTTCATTTATTTTCTTGATTAAATTAATTACAAATATTTATTACCAATAAACCTGGCCTAAGAGAGACAAAATTGGTTTCCTTTCCTTTCTCTAGAGATGAATGAACATAACTCCTGTCAAGTACTTGAAATCTTTTCTTATGCAGGAATATAGAGCATCATAGAATCATTAGGGTTGGAAAAGACCTCCAAGATCATCAAGTCCAACCTTTGTCCAAGTATCACCATGTTCACTAAACTAGTGCTAAAAAGTGCTACAGCTGCTTGTTTTTGAACAGCTCCAGGGAGTGCACACCTTTTAGAGGTAGTGATGCCTCCCCTCTAACTGCAGAGCATCTCAACAACAGACTTAAGTTAGGTATCTAATGATTAGAATGTTGCTGTTAGAACAGTTCCACTCAAAGTCCCCAAAAAGGCCTTTAATTTCTTCTCCATATCAGTGCACCTTACTGATGGCACCAGAACAGCTGGAACACAAGTTGCATACAAATGCATGCAAAGTTGTGAAACAAATAGAAAACTCAAGAAGAAAACTTCAAAATATTTACCACCTGGCATTGATGGAAACTTTGGCCAAAGACTGCAGACATGGTACAGCACTTTTTTGCTCAGCTCACATCACAGATTTTACTGCAGGTGTGTTGGCCTTCAAGGATTTCCTGAGTCACACTCCAACCACCCATGTCAAGCATTATTCAACCTCCTGAAAAGAAGATCCTCCCCAGCATGCATTAATACCTTATTTCTCCTCACAAGAGCTTGGAAGACTCTTTTCAAACTGCTGTGTAGCTCCTTCATTACCCACCAGAGACTCCCAGCTGCAGCTTTCCCAGCTCTGTTAAGTGTTAGGTCCTAAGGTGCTGTCCCTTGTGGCTCTCAACGTGTCCTGACGATATGGAAAAACATCCTAAAATACCAGGGGCTCAAGCCAACTTGGCAGCAGTACAGTGGAAACAGTGTGATATCTTTGGCTTCTGCCACTGATGAGTTCCTCCATCAAACTGTAAAAAAGTTCTTTAAGGGGAAAATGGGTGATGGAAAAGCCAGCAATTGCTTCAGGCTTTTCCCCCTGGAGATACAGCTTTTGAGCTCTTCTTCACTGATTGAGGTATGCATAAACTGTTGCCTTTCTCAGTCCTCAAAATCACTTTCAAAGTTTGTTTTCAAGGGATTTTAGCAGGGAGATTAGGTGAGGAAAGCAGGGATAGACCAGGGTCTGATTCTTCCACTCCTGTGGGTTCATGTGAGTAACTCAGAATATAGACAGGAAGGAACTCAGTACAACAGAATCCAACACAGAAACTGTAATGTTGTGACACAGACTTCTTGTGGGTCTGGAACTGTGAAGGGCTATGAAAAATCTCTTACTGAAAGGGTGGGTTGGGCTATTAATGCTAGAGACATTTCTCTGAGACCCAAGTGTTGCCCCAAAAATTATGATTCATCACCCAGTGTGCAGTGAGCCAATCACACACTGAGCCAAGGGCTTTGTTATTTCACATTTGCACAAAGATGGGTGGTGTGTGGTGAATCCACAAAGCTATCACCCTAAGTAAAAACAATAAGGACTCTTCATATGCTGTTAATTTTTATATGTTCTGCTTATCTAATATATTCAGTCTTTAGTATTTGGCTATTTCTGAGTTGTGCTGAGCTGGCTTCTTATCTTAGATGGCCTGGTGCTCCTCAGAGTTTACAATTCTATTATTGTCAGGCTGGATTTCTTAATTTTTTTCTTATCTTGAAAGTCTTGCAGTAGCAGATTCTTCCTCCCAATCTTAGTTACTCCCCTGGGTCTATGAATTTGAAGTGAGTTGGGCCCTGAAATGTAATAAAGCAATGCTACTGAGAAAAAAATTGTCTTAGACATCACAAGGAGGGCACAGAGAGGAGGTTCCAATGGCAGGAGACAAACATTTTAAAGCAAACATCTTCTGAAAGTCAGGAGAAATTTAATAAATCTTGTCCCCACTTGGATATACTCTACTTCTTGCAAAACTCTTCTCCTTAGATCAGAAGTCACAGAATAATGGAGTAATTCTAAAATCTTTCACTAGTGCAATACCTGGTTGAGAAATAGTCACCATAATGAATCACCCCAGACAATGTCAGTGGTTTTGAAGAATGACTGGGCAGTCTTTATGTCAGTTTTTGCCTACCAGCTACACTGTAATTTTGTCTCTGTAATAATTAAGAACAACATATGTACAGGGTGTTTTTCCAATTGTGAAGACCTAAGTTTAAGGTCAACTTCTTGGTGATTTCTCAAGATATTGATGACCAAATGACAGACACCCTTATCTTTCAGTTTACATGTTCCAGACCTGGTGACATGTCCTTGGTCTGAACAATATACAGAAGATTTTCCCTGGGGCTTCAGTCCAGCCTCAAACACCAAAGCCAAACCATCAGCCAGGAAAAGCCCTGCTCCTCAGCAGGCCAGCAGGAGAAGAAAGTTTTACTGAAGCAACCCTGGGGCAGCTGCCAGCTCCACTTAGGGAATCAGAATTGGTGGCTGGAATAGAAAAAGGATGCAAAAAGGATTTTTTGTGATGCAAAAAGGATTTTTTTTTTTCCTTTTTTCATACTTTTCTTGAGAAGTTATTCAATTACCACAATAAAAGAATCAAATGTAATACACACAAAAACCCAAAACCTCAACACTGAAAAATAAAATTACCCTTGCCACAGGAGATCCCTTGGAGCAGCTGAAGATCTGAATAGATTATGAAAAATTGTGTCATATCATGGTGTATTGAGAAATACTAACACCTGTGAAGAACAGACCAGTAGAAAAAGTACTAGCAGTGATTTCTCTGCACTAGCAGTAAATTAGTGAGGGAAATAACAGATACCCTGAATTTCTCAGATCATATAATTTTCAATCCTAAAATATGGCATTAAACTTACAGATGAAAACACTTTACAGAAATATGCATAAAACTATCAGTTACAAAAAAATAATGTAGCTCCAAAATACAGTAATTTAACCCAAACCCCTTCCATTTCTGTTTATTTTCCTGGTTGTGCCAATTATAGAAATGTTTTTGAAGTTTCACTTGAGGACAGAAAAGAAAAACAACCACAATAAGCAACTACAGACTACACAATTTTCATGAGTAGAGCACTTTTGCCAAGTAAAAAAAAAAAACACTGAGCAAATATAGCTATTGTGTCAATTGTCAAGAAAATAAATCACTAAAATAACATATGATTATGCTGTATTTATTGGGTTGATTTCAGGACTTCCATATAAAAATAATTTATACTACATCAGCATATTTATTGAACATAAATTATAGTTTTAAAACTACACTGAAATGCATATGCTTTTTTCCCTCAAATTAATAATGATACAATTCCCATAATTATTACAGTATCTTTCATATGTTCTTTAATAACACAGTAGTTAAATATATACAGCCATGAACTTGATATCTCTGTTCATGTTTTTTATAACATATGTATTTAGTTGCTTATATAATAGAATATATACTAGAATATGCAAGATAATGATTAAGAGGCAAATGGTTAATACATTTGTTGCAGTTAAAGTTTCAATATATTTATTTCTAATTGCAATGTACAGTGATAATTAGTAATATACACAATATTATCAAGATATGCAAGTGAAATAATTTGATTACTGGTAGATTTAGTCTTTATAAATTTTAGAGAACGGACTTTTCTTGGATTTATAAACAGTCAAGGAATAGAGGCTGAATAACATCTCTCTTTGCTGTCAATAACTAGCAGTTAGGAGCATTTTGCAGGTTATAGGATGCAGTAACCCACTCACAAGAAGTTTCCACAATATCCAGCTGTGTGCTCTGGCCTGCCTAGCCCAGAGAAGGGTCACATACCTGAGTGGAGGGAGAGCTGCTCTCACAGCTCCTGCCACAAGGAACTGCAGAGGTGCAGAAGAGCCTGCAGCTCCCTCCTTATTTACAGAACATTAGTGTTGCTGCAGCAACCCCAAGTAACCCTGCTGCCCAGCGCCCCTCCAGACACACTGGCTGCTCTTTTATCAGCCACCAAGAGAAACAGAAAGTTGCACAGAGCAACTGTTCAAGCTGCCTTGGAGGTAAACTGTCTCAAGTGATAAGGAATTATGAAACCTCTGAGCCCAAGATAATACCCTCTCACACTTAGGCTGTACAAGACCAGTACTAAGAAATCCTGTCAGGACCAGCCTTTGCCTCTGATCCCTTTAGCCTCTGCAACAGCCCAGCATTTGAGGCAATGTATTGGGTCCCACTTGCCAATCCAGAACAAGTTTAATTGACTTTGCTCTTTGCAGTAACTCTTTGCAAACACAGTCTAATCCCATTTAATCCCCACAAAGTACTGGAAGCCAGGTAATACCTGTCATATTAGAGATAATTCCTCAGATTTGGGCTTATTATATTTATTTACACAAAGCATTGAGGATGCTTTGTGTAAATAAATCACAGGTTAGGATGAGGGATCCCAGCTGTGAGTACAGCTGTTCAAATTCACAGGACTGTTTCTAACATTTCCACAGGCTTTTCTTCAGAAATTGGTTGTCTAAATAAACATCTGAGCCACGTAGCAGAGCTATTGCCTCCTCTGCCTGTCTTTTTGAATCTTTGCTAAATCCTTTTATCATAGCAGGGCTGATACTTTTCTAAAATTATTTAATTATTAATAATTAAGCACTGTATTATTTTTTATTTTAACAGCCTATAGAGGACCTCCTTCCAGAAAGTTGCAGTGAATATCAACAGTTACCAGCCTGTCTGCCAAGTATTTCATAATTAAGATAATAGCTCTTCCAGAGGATTATCAGGACCCTGGAGGTGAGTCATTATGACAGGTGCTATAAAACTCCATATGTACTAACTCAAGGGGCACTCCATGCCATTCACCTCTTAACCTGGCTTTCTATGAAATTTCTGCTTCTTTAAAGTTAGACAGAAAATCAAGTGACAAGGAAAAGGTAGGAATAAATAGTATTCCTGAAATTTGCATTAATCTGGCTATTTTCTTACCTACCCTTTTATTAAATGCTATTGTTCTACCTTTGGTCTTCTTGGAGTCCTGTTGATTGCTTCCTGTGCACTTTCCACAGCTGCAGCCTCCTGCTTGTTGCCAGACTTCTGCCTTCCTTTCTACATGTGCTTCCTTTTACCCCATTTCCTTCTCTGAGAATCTCCTCCCGCCTCCAGCTCTGTGCATGTCTCTCACCTTCCACCCTATCATCTCAGCAGTCACTCCTCCACCAAGCATCTCCCTAGTTTGTCTCCTCCCTCCCTGGATTATCCACTAGGTTTTTTCCTGCTCTTCCAGCGTTTACTGCTTTCCATCAATTCTGTCCTTGTTCCCTGGCAATAACATTTATTTTTCACCATTCTCCCTTGATACTTTTTTCTTGCTTCTATTCTTGCTTCTTCTCTTCTTCTCCCTCTGTGTATATAACATTCTCACACCATCACTTAATCAAAAAGCTGGTTGCAAATGAAAACCATATTTATCAGTGTTCTTTGGCACACAGAAAAGTCTTACCTGAAAAGGCTAATTATAAATACTAATTTAAGTTTTGTAACTTAATACTGTATTCTTGTTTGTGTTCCTTCCTAAAGCCTCAAAACAGTAAAGCCCACAGTGTTTGTACCCATTATCTATTTTCTGCCCAGCTGTCATTCAACACTCTTTTTGAAGTCTTCCCACTTCTAAGAAAATGAGTACTGAGCAGCCATACATGAAGAAGCAGACAAAAAAAAGAAAAAAGTAAAAAAGAGAAAGGAAAAAAAGGAAAAAGAAAAAAGAAAAAAGAAAAAAGAAAAAAGAAAAAAGAAAAAAGAAAAAAGAAAAAAGAAAAAAGAAAAAAGAAAAAAGAAAAAAGAAAGAAAAGAAAAGAAAGGAAAAGGAAAGAAAAGAAAAGAAAGGAAAAGGAAAGGAAAGAAAGAAAAGAAAAGAAAAGAAAAGAAAAGAAAAGAAAAGAAAAGAAAAGAAAAGAAAAGAAAAGAAAAGAAAAGAAAAGAAAAGAAAAGAAAAGAAAAGAAAAGAAAAGAAAAGAAAAGAAAAGAAAAGAAAAGAAAAGAAAAAGAAAAAGAAAAAGAAAAGGTATCCCTCTCTTACCTGCACCAGAACTGGTAGAGGATCTGAGCTGAGGCTGGGAACAGCTCACTTTTCTGAGTGCAGTGCCAGGCAGGTTCAGTGGCACAGCAGGCATACTGGCTACCAAAACCAGTCCTGTGCCCTTCCTTCCAACCCACAACAGCTAGAAAGGAAATGGGATGTACCCTTCATCTCTTTCTTATGATTTGAGAAGTCAGAGCACTCATTAGTGTTTAGCATTAAAAAAAAAAAAAAATCCCTAAAATTACATAGGATAAAGATTACAGAATTGTAAACATGTCGTCACAACATGAAACACCCCAGGCATGTTTGTGGCAAAGCACACACCCTCTGTGTAATTATAGTCAGGCTTCTCTGTTTTAGGCAAAAAGTAACAATAGTCACTTATCAGATTCTCAAAATGGTATTGGAGAGGATTCAGCAGGACACTCCCAAGACTTTCTGGGTAGTAGCAGCCATAGGATTGCAGACACATAAATGCTTAGTCCCTCCAGATTCTGGAAACTATTTCTTCCATGCTGCACTCTGCTCTATTTGTGGATTCCTAGTTAGCTTTTTGCCAGTCTATTGCTCACAATTCTTTTTCTCACTCTGCAATTCTAGCTCAGAGTTCTGCTCCTTTCCCCAAATCTCACTACCAGGCTGTCTGCCCACCTCTTCTAAGAAGATAAATCTTGACCATATCAGAAGAGTATCTCTAAAAGTCTTGTGTGCTCATTTTAGCATTGCACATTCATGCAATGGGGAAGCTTTTTTTTTCTGCTGCACTTCTGCATGTGAGACTGCTTTAACAGCAGTTGCACATTCTAGGTCTTACTGAAATTGTATTTTGTGAAGTTTGTGTGTCCAAGGGAGCATTCTGGTATCTTGGTCAAACAAACCATGGACACCTATGAGCTAATATCTGAGATTTCAGGATATCTATGATGCCTCTGACTACAATTTAATGTGCCTGTGGTTCTCTCATGCACACGTGCCTAAATAATGTGTGCTCATTCCAGTAACATGCGTGGATCTCCTTAAAAGAGACAGAAACAGCTGCAGTGGAGATGGTTTTTCACAGCTTCCCAACAGCATTCATGGCAGACAGCTTCCATCCATTTGGCATTATGAAAAACCTACTAAAAGACATTTAGACCCAGCAGATCCTGGTATTTTATTCTTCATCTGCATGTAATGAGAAGAATTTTTCCTGGCATGACAGGCATATGTTGACTCATGAGCTGGTGAGGCTTGTGAGAAGATATTTTCTTGAATAGTAAACATGAGAGCATATTCCCCTGTGGATATTTTACTTTCCTTTGACCTAGTAAAATGTGAAAGCCCTCCTCTCTGAGGTCAATAACATAATATTCCATTTTTGACCAACTAAATACTTTATACATGCTTTCATGTACACAAGAACATACATGCAGGTGCCTTGTTTCAATTTCAAAGAACCTACCTGAAATTTAGTAGCAAGCTAAACCTTTTTTGCCTCTTGCAACCTTGCCTATTTCCCTTTTCCACCGTAAAACACTACCTTTTCCCTGGAAAATTCCATGTGTGTCTCACTGAAATGCATGTGGCTGGGAGGACTCAGCCTGCCTTTGAAACTGTGCTGTGATTCCTTGCAGAGCCATACTTTTCATACCATCCAGGCTCCTCACCTGAAGACCACGGCAGGAGCACAGACCAATTCCTTTGGCATGCTGCCACTCGTGGTGCACTGCTTAAAGTGAGGTGCTGCAGATCTTTTTGATGTGGCTGCTGCATTTCTCTGTAATATTCTCTGTCTTATGATCAAATTTATCCATTAACAGATCCCCAGTTTTACAGCTATCCCTCCTCCACTTCCACACTTCATGTTTAATTCACATTGTGTACCCAGCGTGTATCGAGCTTTTGAATGAATTTCATGATTTCAGAAATATCTCCTACTCAAACTCACGAGGTCTTAGAAGGGAGCAGAAACAAAATCATAATATAAGATTTGTCTGACTTGTTCTAATCCTGATTTTTAAATTCAGAGTTATTTGATGTGGGGATTTATTCCTCTGAAAGAGATTAGTCCTGAAAAAGTGGCTATAATTAGTGAGACTTGATACAATGACTAGAATTTAAGCAGCCTATGGGCATTGTCCCTGGGTTTTATTCAGTGTGAGTTTCATCACAGTTTGAAAAGCTCATATGACCCTTTATTAAATAATCACAGCATAAATTGTCATATTCTACCTGGTTCATTAAGTTTTTATTCTCATTCATTTTTATGTTCTTTATTCCACTGTGTTGCAATTAGTAAAAATTAATTTAATACATAAATGATTAACAACTAGAACTTTTCAAACATTCTGTGCTTCCAATGCATGAAACCCAGGCTTCCTGGAGTGCAGATGGAATTCCAATCAGTGGTTTGTGTTAAGGGGTTTTAGAGACACATAATGGAGCCATCACATGAATTAAACATTTATGACTCAAAATCAATTAATGACTAAGGTATAAATTAGTTCACTGTTAAGGTTTAGCAAAGAACATGCTAACCTAGACAGACCTTGCAATAATGAGTGATATTAAGAAAGAAATATTACAGTAACAAATATTTGACATTTATATCTGTCATAAGGTATCTCTAATAAAAATGAAAAAATGAGATATATTGGGTATGTCATGTTCCTTTTCAGAAAATTCAACAGCATTGTGCTGCATATTACCTGAGTAATTGAAACTTCAGATAAAACAGTGAGATAGCAAGATGATTTTTCCAAGGGAAAAATCAAAATAGTTCGTGAAAAGTTCAGTGGGTCAGTCTCTGACATGACAAATAGATTTTTATAGAATTTATCAAGTTTAGAGCCCTTGGAAGTAGTGTTCTACCTGGGTTTTTGTCAACAGAGAGCCTAACAAAGCAATTAATAAAAATGTAAAATGTAATTTATACACTGTTACTCCTTTTATACTTGTTCCAAAATTCAAAGTTAGTCTGAGCTTAGAAACTTCCTTATTTAAAGACAGCCTGTCCCTGCTGGAATTACTCAGGTAATTAATTGAATGTTCACAGAGAGTCCCTTCAGAGCCAGGGGGAAGCCAGTGCCAAGCCTGGGTGGTGAGACTGGAAACTCCTGTGGTGCAAAGTGTCAGAGGATTTCTGACTCCTCCTGCTGCCTACACACCTGGAATTAGGGACAGCTCTTGTCCCTTCCTCTGGCTGAGCCTGGATGTACTCAGAGCCATTCAGATGAAGAAGCCAGACCAAGTGACAGGTTACAGGAATCCAGAAGTTTTTACATTATTGAAGTAATGAAGTTACATAAATATAAGGCAGTGGCAAAGAAGAACCTGCATGGTTTTATTTAAATTTTCAGAGATATAGCCTGCTTATTTCCTGCTTATTTATTGTGCATTATTTCAGTCCCAGCACGTCTGAAAACGTTTGTCCACTATTTCTGAAAAGCAAACACTGCAATATGATAATGTACATAAATCCTAAAAATGTTATTCTCAGAAATCACAAAGAGTACTGGTGCCTTGAAATTTATATTGCTGATTTAGAAGATTGCTGTTTGTCCTTTGAAAAATCAGATACCTTTCAATTGAAATTTCCATGTTCCTCAAAACACAGAAATAAGCTTTGCCAAAAAACTTTTAAAATAAGAATTGCTGGCTACTTAAATAAGAGACTGTTGTGTTTGTTTATACAGTGTTTACACAGTGAAAAAGAAAGTTGTTTTAGATTATTCAGTCTTGCCAAGTAGCAATTGCTATAGTCATTTAAAAAAGCTAAACAAACAAATCCCAAACCCCTTAGATCTAGATTGCTCAGGTGGAGAGTTCTCTGCTATCTCTTAAAACATGAGTAAGAAGGCTTTCTGTCTGATTTTTAGCCACATAACTCAGAATTTTTTACACCAGGATCAGCAGGATTGCTCTCAGCAGTGCACTCACAGTGCCTAGCTCCTCTCCTACTGCAAAGATTCTTAAGATTTGTTCTTATCTCAGGAGACTTCAATTAGCTTTCATTTCTTTGGCCTCCCACTTGTATTTTCCAAACAAAAGTGCTGTGTCTGTAAAGCACCTTCTGATGAAAATAAAACATACCTCATGTCTTTTGAGCAAGTGTTGGCTGCCACCTTTAGCCACATGCTCTTCAGCAAAGTTCCCCTGGTACACCTGTTTGGGAGCTCCTAAAAATCAGGCCACAGGTCCTTCATCAGAGGCTATTAACATTAATACTACAATTCATTAATTTACTAAATAAAACTCCTAAGCTTCAATATAAAGGCTGTCAGCTTCACCAAACTGGTTGTCACCCTTCTGAAACAAAGGATCCTTTATAAGGTGCAGGAATGCCTGGACTGCTCTTGCTTCCTTAAGGAAGTGTTCCCCTGTGAACTGAGCAGTGGTAAGAAACTGATCTATTTCTATCTTTAGTAAACATTCTGTTATTTCAACGTTTTCAAACTTAAACAGACAAATGAACTTCTATGTGATATCTAGTCTTTCTAATTAATAAGTGAAATGATCCTAAGTAAAAACTTGTGTTCAAAATCAACTGATATTTGTATTATTATCAAGATCAGAATGCAGAATCAGTCTTCAGTGAAGACAAAATTTTTTTTGTGCTCAAGAACCTCCTGCCCTACTGAGCAGTTGTAAGAAAAACTGATGGCTGTTAAGTTAGGAAGATACTGGACAAAATGTCGCAAGAATGCTTCTTGCACTTTGTGAGGACTTGGAATCACACATGCACTTTGGCTCTCTAATGGCTCTGGCAGTAATTATGGGAAGAATAGCAACTATGCCAGAAAGTGAGAACACAAGAGCAAGAAACTTATTGTGACTGAGACAGATCTTGACATTGCACAAGTCAGATGAGTGCCAAGAATGACTGCTCAGAGGCCAGTAGCCCAAAGACACTTGGCTTCTCTTTTCAATTTTAATCATTCTGTTCCAGACACGTATAAACAATACCTAATTGTAGGAAAGCTGGGAGGCAATTTTTAAATTCAAGGAGCATGTAAAAGGGTAAAGGAAACTCTGATGTTAATAATGGAGAACAAGACTTAAGAAGTATTATCTGAGCAGCCTCAAGGGACTTGACAGCAAATTGACTAACAGCTCTCAAACATGAGTATGCTGTGGGGTGAAAGTAGGAGAAAAGTAAAGGTTCAGAAGAGATGCTAAAAATAACTAAGAAAAAAAATTAAATGTGGTAGTTTGACTCTAGCTGGACACTGTGTACACACCAAGTTGCTCTATCACTCCCCTCCTCAACTGGACAGGGGAATAAAATGCTTTGAAAAGCTCATGCTTTGAGATAAGGGCAGGGTAAGATCATTCCAGTTAGTCACAGGCACAATAGATTAATCTTAGGGACGTTATTTTACTTTATTGCCAATTAGGCAGGGTAGGATAACAAGATACAAAACCACATCTGAAAACAGCTTCCTACACACACCTTTCTTCTGGACTCTGCTTCACTCCAAACTCTTCCACCTCCTCAGAGGCACGGGGGGATGGATGGGGGCTGTGGTCAGTTCATCACATGCTGTGTCTCTAACTCCTTCCTCCACAAGGGCAGCACTCCTCACACTGTGCCCTGCTCCAGCATGGGATCCCTCCCAGGGCAGACAGTCCTCCATGAGCCCCTCCAACACGAAGGAGAACATCCTTCCTCGCCGTGGTCTTCATCACGGGCTGCAGGCACTTGGAGCACCTTCTCACCCTCCTCCTGCCCTGCCCTCAGTGCCTGCAGAGTTATTCTCTCACTTGCTCTCACTGCTGTCCCTCCCAGCTGTGTCACAGGTATGATACCACTGTCTCTGATGGGCTTGGCTTTGGCCAGGGGACGGGGACAGTGACAATTCCCTCTTGGGGCCAGCTGCAGGTGGCTGTGCCAGATGTGGGGACAGTTTCTGGCAGATTGTCAGAGAAGCTACACTTGCAGCCTTCACCCCCTGGCTACCAATTGCCATATAATCCCAGTATAGGAAGGGGAAAAAAAAAAAAAAAGAAAAAGTATTTTTGACTCATGAAATAATAAAACATCAGGAATACTTCAGGTAGCTTTGACTCTTACAAAATTAGCATTACCCAACAGGCTCATAATTTCCTTGTAAAGCTCACAATATTTGGGGTGGTATGACTCAATTGTAGAGTCAAGCTTTAGCAAGAGCACCTCAGCTTTCATTTCTGAGGGAAAGTTCCTCACTAGTAGAGCTATAGCAAAAAAGTGGAGAAAAAAAATTGCAGTGAATCCAGTCTTCTAATTCTAACAAGGTTAATTCATTATTTACATGGGCTGTGGGGGTCTTGTGTGTGTTGAAAATTTCCAATTGTTGCAAAAATTTATCATCATTTTGCAAGAATTCTAGTGGCTGCCTTTTAAATATTGGAATTCATCATTATTACAAAATTCTTGAAGACAAATAATATTTTTAAAAGACATTTTCTCTTTCCTTAATTCTGGTACACTGTAATAATCTAAGAACTATACTCAGAAAGGAATCCAATCTTTACAGATTTTTAGTAAAGAGATAAAAAGGAAGTTACAAGAGTCAGTGCTGTCTCAGGAGTTTTCAAATAAGGCATATATTTTTACTTAAAATACATTATTACAGACTTCCAAAAAGCGCCTGGAGAGGGAGATTTCCTCCTTTGGTTTTGTTAATGATCTGTTATATTTCAGTGGGGGTTCTGTGTTTCAGCTCCTTTTTTTAACTCAGAATACATTTGGACACCACTTCTGAATGTCCTCAAAAATGAACTCTTTTTCCTACAGTTTCTAAACACACAAATGCAGGAAATTGTTATATGAAATGTTCTAAAAACAGCATTGCTTTAATGGATTAACATTTCTGATTCTTCTAACCCTGCACTGATTTTCAGGCAGTAATCTAAGAGAAAAAGTAAGGAAATGTCCTGGAATACACAGCTGTATCAGTAGCATCGAAGGAACCAGTTATTCTTTTATAAAAATCTAAATAAAGTTAAGTGAATTAAGTGAAATTAACCTCCATTGCTTACAAGGAAAATGTCCTGTAGTGATTCCCCAGTGTCACAGGGTTTCTCTGCACAGAAAAATCGTGAACAAAACAAGGAAGGCAACCCTTAATCATGGCTCTGACAGCCTGACCTTGTAAGCGTCGTTAGGATGAGATCAAGTCCAAGGGAGGATTTCTCAATTGCTTTGTTTCATGCATTGCTATTTTGGTGTCTCATCATCCATCTGGCAATTATAAATTCTGTCACTTACAATGCAGCCCAAATTAGTAATTACTTCATACCACAGAGGTGCTTTAGCACTGGCCTATTTAAAAAGAATAATTCAACAGCAACTGAAGGCTTGATGGAGAAACAAACCTATAAATGCAGTAGTTGCAGTTAAGTAGTATAGTCTAGTGTATCAGCCCTTCTAATAGCTTTCAAGAAGTATTTAATTATAATTTTTTTAAGCAAGAGCATATATGTATTACCACAAGGCAGTCATAATTTTTATGACAATACAATGGATTGAAGGCTCTTGAAAAGGTGAAGTTGCATTCATGTGTGATAAATAGACTTGTGTAGGTTTTCTTTGTAAATCCTGCTTTTATTTTTTGCTAAGGGACAAGGCAATCAATAGGATTTTGAGTTCATAATTTTGCCATATCATTAGAGCTTCTAAGTGTATCTGGTTTCCTGGCATACCATAGTCATCATCACTTTTTTCAGGCTTCCTATTGTGTTTGTTTAATTAAAATAAGGGTTATGTGAACTGCTCAATGGTGTTAAATATCTTACTCTGCTCCAAGTTTTCCACATTGGTAATTTTTCCTCTTATCACAAGTTGTGCCTTCATTTAAACAGAAAAGTTGGGCTGAACTGACATCTCTGACTGATGACTGCAGACCTTCCTTCCTTGCCTCCCACTTCAGCACACCTGCTTGCAGTGATTGATTTCCTGATAGCTGCTGTGAAGAAACGACCAGAGTAAGTGAGGCTGAGCTGATGGTATGAAAACTGGCTTCATAACATTGTTTTGCTATTCTGTGTACTTTATTAATATTTGGGGAAAGCTGAAAGCTCAATTATGTGACTTATGGTTGAAGAGTCTGCTCTGTGTTCAGATGTGATTGGTAAAGAGAAACAGACACATTTTTACTTGAGCAAGAACTTTGGGCGATTGCTGAAATTAAAATTTTTATTTGGGGTGTTTAAGTTGCAATTTCTATGCCAAATTATACAAAAAAATTCCAATATTTATATAGATCAAATTAGTACATAGATGCAATCACCTTTTGAGAGGCATTTTTCTGTGTTGGAAATGGTTCTTATTTTTTATCTAGGATAGAAGCTTCAATCTCCAATAGTGAGTTCAACACTCAGTGCAATGGATAGCTGGTTGGGATTTTCCAATTCAGTCAGCATACCAAATGTATACACTTGCACACATCCTCACTTTATTGGCATAAAAAATCAATTGTAAGGCAAAGTCCTGAAATCCTCTCTGGCGCCAGGAATTTATCTGAGAGAGGATACAATAAAAAGTGTTCAAAGTCTGTCTGAATTGAAACATACCCTGGAAAAACATGATCACAAATGATTACATGAGATATTCCTTGCCAAAGGCAGGACATATAGATCATCCTACAGTATTCCATGTCACTGTGAAGAGATTTTAGCTTATTCTGCTTTACATGGAGTGTTAAAAATGCAGTGCAGTAAAGGCCTGAAGCATTTTTTATTATAGCTCTGGCCTTAGAAATAAATCAGAAGAGTAGAGGATTAATCCATTGCTTAGAATTCAGTCCAAATTATTCAGGTAGAGGATTAAGATAATATTACTACTTTAAAAATTGAGATAAAATAATTATAGTAATTGAACTGTAAGCAAATCATAACATTAGAGCTGCAGTTAGAATCATTAAGCAGATCTCTTCTAGCTGGTGCTGTCTGCCAGGTTCCCTGGTGGAGATGAGTAACCATCAAGGAAATTGCATGAGCAGCAATAGCAATCTAGGGCATATTTCAACAATAGTTATATGCTGCTGGCTGCAGGTGGAAGGGAGGGAAAAAAGAGAAAAGTATGCAGAGGACAGGCCCAGCTACAAAGCAAATATAAAAAATCAATGTACTTCAGCACTATTAGGGTAATATAAACACAGAAGCATGGATCTTTACAGAACCTCTATTAAACAAAAAATAAAAGAATCCTCAATTTTTACACAAAAGTGCAATGGTTTTTCAGTGAAAGGAGAGATCTGGGAGGGAAGAGCTTCACAAAAAAAAATAAGAGGGAAGGAAACTCACAGCAATGTGAAAGTGGAAAAGGTTTGATAAGATGGTAAAAATAATCAGTCATCTGCTAGTAACCACATCTTCTTCTACCAAGGTGAAGTCCTTCATAGCTACTCTAAAATCTTGGATTCTTGTCTTTAATACATTTTGAGTTGGATTGTATCATGGTTAAGCTTCTTCCTCTGTACTGTTCCACTGTGTGGTGCTTTGAACAGCAAAGGACTGAAGTGAGACAGGATGGGAGAGAATCTGAGCCCTGGTCTCCAGCCCTAATTCTGCATTCCTAACCCCAGACTCCTGTACAAAATGAAAGCGTGCATCCCCCATCACCTGTGCTTAGGTTCATCCCATTCACTAGAGGTCTATATGCCAGCATGGTAAATCCCACTCCTAAAGCCTCTTCTGAAGCCTGGAAACATCAGAATTTTGTTTATAATCTGGTCTATGTCAGAATATGAAGAACTGCTTCTCAGACCTCTTATGTTTCTTCTTAATTTCTCATCCTAAAATTTAAGTAGCTGCAGTTGAGAAGAACTGTATTTCAATTGTTAAATAGCTTGCATTTTTTAGAAGTATGACAATGTTTTTGAATATCCAGTCTTCCAGTCCACATGCAAGCATTAACCCCATAGTCTGCAGTCAGTCTTAGTACCCAGAAAATGTCTTTGTTAATTTGAATCTGAGAGGTGATATGAACTCTGTTCTGACATAACTCCAGGAAATAAGCAAGTACCAGGGAAGAATTAATAAATGCCTCCCTTTTGTCAAGGAAAGTTATCCCTCAGAGTTTTCTTTGAAGAAGCATGCAACAGTGGACATGGGAAACCTGCATGTCACTTCAATTTGAAAAGATTGTTTAGATCAGCCATCCTCCAAATATTGATGAAGAAACTAAAGTGGAAAAGCTCAAGATGGAAAATCCTTGAATGAACAAAGACCTGTACAAAAGATGGGCAACAGACCTCAAGTAGAAGTAATCACTTTTTTTGTTTGATATC
>NC_079334.1:63491244-63710506 GCF_029582105.1 Oenanthe melanoleuca
CCATGTTCTCTCTGTTTTCCATCCAGTTCCCAGCACTTTTTCCTCCCTCTGGCTCATAATTTTTGCCACACGTGTTTGCATGTGTCGTTCTTCTCCCACCGTATGTGACTCTTGACAAGATAATACTTAAGCTTCCTGGTGTAGGGACCATAGACACAGCTGTTGTGATTAAACCTGTTTCTTATTCCCAAAGCATTCATGCTTTTATGAGGAGTAGAGGAAAGTCAGTGGTTTTCATAAAACCCTGAAGCAAACATGCATGTGCAGACCAAAAGATCAGCATGAAAATGCTCATTTTTGTTATGGATGACACTTCAATACCATGCACAGGGCTCTTGTGAGGCTTCTTTAGCCTGTGGGGTTTAATTGCCCGCTCGATGGGAATGTGTCTCTGCATGAGAGAAAACAAAAGCTTTTTTAAAACTTGTTGAAATGTAATAAGTGGAGGACAAGCCTAAAGCTCTCTTCTCTTCTGCTATCCATGTCATTTGGGAGGGACCTGATCTCTGCAGTAACTAGAGAGAAGGTGAGGGTTTGCAACACTGTATGAGAATGTGAAACCTCAAGTTTACTTCTATTGCTTTATTGTTTTAGATTATTTTCATTTTTAGCATATTTTTTATTATCATTTATTATTATAGAAGCAAAATGAGCAAGAGCATGGATTGAGTGTCCAGCACAGCAACTGCCTTTAGGATGAACAGCACTGTAGGATCGAGGACTCATGCCTATTCTAATCTATTTTGCTTGATTGTATATTCCTTAATTCCCACCCCAGATATGCATTCCTACTTCAGCCCAAGTCAGTGCTGTTCCTCATTCAGGGAGGTTTTGGTAAGCTCCATCTTCTTTGGTAGAGTTCAGAGCAACCTTCAGAGCTCATTTCTTCCTTTCCCCAAGCACGTGTTGGTCACTAGACATGGTTAACGTGTCCCTCTGTCCCAGCTACACCCTGGACAATGATCTGCTGAGCACAGAGCAGAGGCAGTTCTATGAAGACAGTGGGTACCTTCTCATCAAGAATCTCGTTTCTGACGAGGACATTGAGCGTTTCAGGTACGAGGCACTTGCCTGATGTGCTGGGGGAGCTCTGGGACACTGGAGATCATTGGGTTCTTCCAACATGGGTGTTCCCTCTGGTTTGCAGGAAGGAGTTCACCAGGATCTGTAAAAGGGAGGTGAAGCCACCAGGGGTTATGATTATGAAAGATGAGTCCCTGAGATCCCAGTTTGGTCAGTCTGAAAAGGTGGTTAATAAAGTGCAGGACTTCCAGGAAGATGAAGAGCTGTTCAGATACTGCACTCTGCCACAGGTAAAACAAACAGAGGGTGGTGTGGAAGAGCCTGTATGAAGGCATCTGACCCTGCAGGTCACTCCCATAAACACACAAATCAGGAAAGATCGGGTTGGCTTTTAAGAGTGTTCTGCGTGAACAGGGGGTGGATGGAGGTTGGGGCAGAAGACTTAAAGCAGTGCTGCTCTGCCCCTTGCCAGTCAGGAATGTGACTTGACCAAACCATGCCAGGCTACTAGGGACAGATCAGCAACATGTTCTGAATGTGTTTTATCCAGCAAACATCTGTCCCTGGGCAGGTCCAGCCTTCCAGCCAATATTCATGTGGCAGATACAGCTCTGTGGGAGTACCCTCCCTATCTATTCCACCCCTCCCAGCAGCCTGCAGCATCATCTTCCCTCTTGGACTCCTCCCACCATTCCCATTTGTGTGCCCTGCCAGATCCTGCCTCCTGTCCTGCATCCCTCCATCCTCCTCCTGTACCCTTGCCCTCAGCCAAACATCCAGCTCCCAGTGCTTCCTCAGCAATATTTCCTCTTGTTTTTCACATTTCTCATCTTTTTTCCTGGTGTTTTGTTCCTCGTAGATCCTCAAATATGTCGAGTGCTTCACAGGGCCAAACATCATGGCAATGCACACCATGCTGATAAATAAACTTCCAGATTCTGGTAAGGAAAACTTGGATTAGAGGAAAATGGATAAATTATTGTGTGCCAGAATTGAACTTAGTATTTTAGAAAAGCTGTAAAAAAATTAAACCCAAATAACATTGAAAATTTACAAAGGCATTTTGGTGATAGTTTGTTTTATTTTCACTTTGGTTTAATGAGACAACATGAGAATATGCAGGAGAGTTTTTGAGGCTGCAGTAAGTCTAAATGATATGGCAAATGAGGCAAGTAGAAATATGCTAACTGTATCTATTTAAGGAGCAAAATCAATGGCAAAATAATTATATAAATTATATATAAAAGGCTCTTTTGGTGTGGATGATGTTTCCATTTCAATAGGGGGGAAATAACAAGCAAAACTTCAAGAATATTTATTTTTATTTAGACTTCATGGAAGAGAGCCTCTAGGGCAGAGACTCTCTGGAGGCTGCAATCCATAAACCGCGAAGTTTTTTTCTTTTTTTGAAGAGAAAGCTAAATAAACATGAGCAGGGTGCAGGACAGACAGGGTTGGTTCTGCTTGCATCACAGCAGTACATCCAGTGCCTGCAGACAGCACAGCTGCTGGAAGGTCTTTGTGCTGGGGAGGTTTGTGCAACGCCATGCTGGTTAAAGTTCTCAAAACTGGAGAGCAGCCAAAATGAGTGATGAAAATGTGTGGTGGTGGTGGTGAAGGCCAGCAAAAGGAGCCTTCTGAGGGGTCACAGGGGCTTTCTGTGTGACCCGAGAGCCACCACTATGGTCCATTTTGGGGTGGGATGGCAGCTCCATGCTTGGCTTCCATGGCTGGGCTGGAGCAGGCACTGTGTACACCAAGTGCTCCTCAGGATGTGCTGCAGTGGTTTAAGAGGAAGGGGAAGGCTGTGCCATGTTGGATGAGGCTGGAGCCTGCTGAACCTGTGTTGCAGAGAAGCAGACGTTCCTGCACCCCATGCACCAGGACCTGCACTATTTCCCGTTCCGGCCCGCGTCCCGCATCGTGTGTGCCTGGACTGCCATGGAGAGGGCTCACCAGGACAACGGCTGCCTGGTGGTGCAGCCAGGGACACACAAGACAGCCCTGAAGCCTCATGGCTATCCAGAGCTGGAGGTAGTGTCATGGAGGGCTTGGGGAGGGCGTGCAGGAAAGGGATATGATTTGGCTGGGAAGGACTCACTGTAAGGGGAGGAAGTGCAGGTCAAAGCTGAGGTTTTCAGTGATTTTGTTTTTCCCTGTTTATGCAAATACTGACATTGATTTGGGAGAGAGTTTCTTGGGTGACCTCACTCCATGTGACATTTGCCTCTGTTCTGACCTTCACCTAGAAAATGTGCAGCACTTTGTGGCAGGACAGCATAAACTCATGCCAGAGTTTTCCACTGCCCTTGCCAAGTCTGAGGCCTCTGTCTTCTCCTGTCAGCTTGCTCCTGCCTGGTAGCGTGTGCACAGTCCCAAAGAGGAGAAGTCTGACAATTAACAACTGGATGGAATAAAATACCAAGTGTATCTTGCTCTTAAGAGTGTGTGTTTCCTGTTCTGGACTGTCATTGGTGATGGTTATACTAGGAGCAGAAGGCTGGTCTCCAGCAGTGGCATCAGGCTACCCTTGTGGAGTTTCCTAGTGCTCTTCTCTCTTCTCTCCAGCTGAGAATGTCTTTGTCCAAACCAGCTGCAGAAAATACAGAATGTATATTTTTTCTGTACATCAGGCTTGAGGTAGAAGGACTAAGTAGGCAACAGTCAGACTTGTAGCTTGGCATATGGAATACTCTCTCCAGGGGAAAGCAGATCCATAGCTGTCCCTGCTGCCCTACTGTGCTCTGCTAATCCTCTAATTTTTGTGCTTCCTCTAATTTTAGCTGAGTGATTTCAATTCAGCCTCTTTCTTTCCTAGGGTAAAGCCAACAAACTTTTCCATGGGCTGCTTGATGAGGATGAGAAGATTCCCAAGGTTCACCTTGTCATGGAGAAGGGAGACACAGTGTTCTTCCATCCCCTGCTTATTCATGGCTCTGGAATAAACCGGACATCAGGCTTTAGAAAGGTAGGAAAACATCTCTTGATATAGCTTTTTTATATTCTTAATTAAAAAAAACCCCAACTATTCCACTTTCTATTTTTATCTCCCACCCCCTTTGAATCCTTTCTCATTTTGTGAATATGTGGATGAATGTTTTAAAGAGGTTTTATCTTCCTAATATACTTCAGCACTCCTTTGGTTTTTTTATTATTTTATTTTTAAACATCTGTCTTCTGTAAGAAGAGCATGCTGTGCAGCTGCTTGAGAAAAACAGAAGAGGAGTAGGAATTAGATGCTGAATCTACATTAAACTAAAGTCTGTCTGGTTGTTGCTTTTCTCAAAGTTCCCTTTCAGCTGTCCCAGATACCAGGACTTTCCTTAATTTTTTTTCCCTGTCTTCTTGGTATCCCATCTCTGGATAACAGGAGTCTCTATTATTCATTCAATAAATAATATTTATTTATATCATTGCACAACATTTTTCTATAAAATATTTGTTGACATGCATGATTATTTAACTGAAACAGGCAAAAGTGCCTTCGTTGGGAGGCCCCCTCCTGTCTCAGAAGGGATTCACCCAGGCAGCACGGGCTGCTCTGTCTTTATTTTGGTTTGCCTGTTGTGTGGCCTGTTTTTTCAGCCCCTATGGCAGTTTATTGGTGGACTCAAAATAAGTGGGTGCACCTCTGCGTGCAGGAACCAAGAGCCTTACAGAGCACACAGGTCTGCCCCAGCCATGACTCTCCCTGTTCCCACTCCAGCTGCTGATATTCTGAGACCAAGTAGTACAGCTCGTGCTGAGGGAGTGAGGGAGAGAAGGGGAGGAAGAAGAGCATGTCAGCAGCAAGAGTGTTTCTCCAAGGGATGCTCTCCAGAGCGCTTGGAAAGGAGGAAGGAATTTGCTGACATGATCTGTAAGGAAGGAATGATGTGTCCACAATCTGGAATGCACAAGGTTTTCTTCCAGCAATTGTTTGCAGTCGATGTGACAGTGAATGAAGCCCACTTTCCTCACACAGAGCATCAGCTGCCACTTTGCCAGCTCTGAGTGTCACTACATTGATGTCAAGAACACGACTCAGGAGCACCTGGAGAAGGAGCTGCAGGAAATGGTTTCCAAGAAATACAATGCAACTTCTGTGGATCTTAAGGTGAGACTTGGCTGAGTGTTCTTTGTTACAAACCAGGTCATTCCCTTTCCCAGCTCTCTCGTGTGGCAGATTGATGCTCTTTGCTATGCCTAGTTTGGCAAATCAGGCTGTACCAGGTAGAGGTACTTGACAGGATAAAAGACCTGATGGTCAGAGGATAACTGGCAGGTCTTTTTTGGGGCCTTTTTCCTCATAGTGTCTTGCTCTCTGGCAGCCTCTTCATGTCCCTTGAGCTCCAGAAGTTCCTTCTGAAGCTCTGCTTGTAAATAAAACAATGTGGTCATTTGCCCCGAATTCAAAACTATAAGTTGGAATAAATTCAGTGCTTGTCCAGTTTGTATGCCCACAGTTCTTGCAGTTTCCCCTCCTAATGGTGGGTGGATTTTCCTTTTAAAACACGTAGCCGCATCTGATCGCAATAACAAATGGATTTTTTTGCTTAAATATAGTCCCAGATCAGTTGTTTATACTCGAGGCAACAGCAATTTTGTCAGCAGTGATACACATCTGACTCAAAAAAAAAAAAAAGGGGGGACTAATGGACTCTTGCTGAATAACTGAGACCATTGAGTAAAATAGAAAGCAAATGTAAATTCTTCAGGGATCCAGTCACTGAAAGAAAAATAAACGTTGTTACTGGGGTGAAAATATTCTGAATATCTTAATCCATAGTAGCTCCCAAGCATGTGCAAAGCCAGATCAAGGCAGTAAAGTCTAGATGTAAAAGCAGCAATATTCTTTTAAAATGAACATGTTTTACAATATCTGGGGCTTTTTGGAGGAGTGGGGGGAGACCAGTTTCTTTTTCATCCTTAGTGTTTTTGTGTTGTTCTGCATGTTTCCCCCCAGTGTGCCTGGGTGTGGTGGGGTGCCCAGCTGTGTTTTGCAAGCTGATTTTTTGTGTCTATAAAGCCACAGCTTGCTTGGCATTCAGTTCCTGGGGTTATTTAGGTGCTTGGTGAAATCCAGAGGGATGTGTATGAGGCTCTCTCCTTCTCCTGGGTGGAAGTGAGGTTGTTCATACAAACCCCAGAGAAGTCTCTGTGTTTTCATGTAGCTTTAAGACTTTTTTTATTTCACCTTCATAAGATGATAAGAACTAAGTAATCCTCAATTTCCATCTCTGTAAACTGGAATCTTGGTGACTGTTTGTTCTGGCCCTCAAGGTGCTTTTCCTTTTTCTCTGTTTTGAAGGATATTTGGAACTTCCGAGCACGACTTGTGCAAGGGGAAAGAATCAATCTGTAGAAGACCTCTGAAGAGCAGGATGGAAAACATGAGCTTCTCTGAGGGAAGAAAACAGACCCTGCCTGGGCAGGCAGAATTCCCTTTGTTGACCTCTGTAATGGTAACTTAGCCAAATGCTGCATTGCAAAACCATTTTATGCTAATTCAGAATAATTGCACTGAGCTTGGACAGCTGATGTACATCAGAGGAAACCTAGCCTAGAAAAACAGATTTGCTGTGGGTGTCTTAGACAATCGAAGAATCAAAGTTGTGAAAGAACACCTTAATTTTCTTGGTGTTTAAGTTCTTGTTTCTTAAAAGTTTTTAACATGACACACCTTTAGAATAATGCTATATCAATGTAGGATTTTATGCAAGAATTTCCAGCATTTCCAACTTCTTTCCTATGCAAAAAAAATTTAAAATCAGAGTTTCAAACAAGCCCTCAGTGACACAGGGAGTTACTAATGTAGCTGGTGAAGATGTGGGTGTTGGTACCAGCAGGATCAGTGGTGTAAGGAAGTGGCTAAAGAGAAAGCAGTAACCACTCAGAGAAAAATGGGATTTATGGACAGGAATATGATTGCTGGTAGAGTTCCTCAAGCATGGCTTGATGTGGCATCATACCTGACCAAGCAGCTCTGGCACAGGTGAAATATGAGTCTGACAGTGCTGGGACCAACAAAGCAGCCTCCCACTGGCTTTACACAACTGATCCAAGGCTGTGTGAAGTGAAGAAATCCTTGGAGTCTGGCAGGTCTGGGAAAAGGTGCCTTTTGCTGCTGCCAGATTGAGGAAGTGTCTGGATGCTCCCCAGGATGCAGTGGTGGCAGGGTGGAGTGATGTGCACTGAAATGATCCTCTTGCCTTTCACAATGTTTTTTCCTTGCTTTCTGAAAGATTCTTTCACTTTCAGAATCTATTTTTTGAAATAAAGAATAAATCAGAGTGAAACTGCACTCGAGGGCTGTGTTGAGTCATTACTGCTACTCAGAAACTGGTGGGGGGTGTCATTGCACACCCCAGTGCAAAGCATCAACCCTCAGCTTGTTTCTACTCCCTCCCCAGTCCACCCCACAAAGTTGTCAAAACAGCACCAAAGGATGCAGTGATGGGTTCTTGTGGCTCCTTCTGCCTTGTTTTGTGATTCTTCATCTTTGTGCAGCATCTGCAGGCTTTCTTGTTTTTTAAAGAAGTTGAAGTTTGAGCACAGTTAATTATTGGTCTTACATCCTTGGTGCTGGGGTGAGGTGTCTGGGCTGTGGTTTCCACCTGGAGACAGACATACTCTCTCAGCAGCCTTTGGTTTGACCACAACACCAAGAAGTCTGATGAGGGATCCCTTAGGACAGACACCCAGCCCAGCTCAGCATGTGATTTTGGGTGTCCTGGTTCCCTGTATAACCCTGGCACTGATCAGCTCCTGTGGAGAGCATGGACCCAGGTGAATAATTTCCAGTGAGTTGGAGATCCCTCTGCTGACTTTGCTGAGTCCTTTCCATCAGATTTTCGTGAGAACTTGGTGTATTCTGTCTGGTTCACAGCTCAGGATTCATGGAGACTTCCCTGTCTGACATCACTGGTGGAGCTGGGTTGACTGCAGAGGGAGCTGTGACCACAGAGAAGAGCTACAGGTGTCACATTCCCAGTTTCAAGACTGAATTTCTCTTACTATAGCTAGGAAAGAAAATGGAGTTTAGCTTTGTTCATAAAAATTTAGGCACTGCTGCCTATGGATTTCAGCTTAAAATTGCTTCATTCAGAAGAAAAACATATCAGTGACCTCGGAGATCTAAACTTAGCAGTTGTCCCACCTGATGGAAGATTTGTGTCCTCATTCCTTCCTACACCTTGTTTGGGAACTGCCCTCTGGGGCAGGCTGTGCTTGTTCTGCTGGGCAGGACAGTTGGATGAAGCTGGATTCTCCCAGAATGGACGTGTGGGGTTGCTGGATACCTCCTCTGCAGCAATAACACCTTTGAGAATAAATTTCCAGATCCATTAGGCAGAGCTTCAAGAGACAAGGAATTGCAGAAGCTGTTGAAATGTTTGGGTTGATGTGTATTTTAGTGAAGCAGCACTTACTTTGTTAGAAAAGTTGCTTGAATTGAATAAAATTAAAAGCAAAATATTTAAAGTTTATTTGGTAATAGTGTTTTACTTTAGCCCTGGCTTGATGGGATGTTTCTTATAATTTGTTTTGCAGTAGGTGTTCAGGTTCACGTGTTGGAGGGACGTGTGCTCCTAAATTGATGTAACAGCATGTTACATCTAAAACTTTCTTTCCAACTAACTTCATGTTCCTGCAGTTTAGGTTAGCCATGTTAGCCCTCCTTGGACTATTTTTTTAATAGCAGCTTCCAGGTTTCAAAAAGGAGCATGTAAAAATTAGACATGCAGCTGCTTATTTGGCCATTTGCAGTTGCATGAAGCCCCAGTGTTTGAGACCCTTTCTTTTTGCCTTGACATTTCACATGTGTTGAAAACAAAGGCTTCCTGGAGCTTGGTAAAAGACAATAAACACAGAGAAGATCTTTTGCTTAGCATTTATGTGCTATTTTCCAGACTAGCAGTTCAGAAATGTCAGATTTAGTCTGACTCCTGACCCTGCTGACAGCAGTTGCATGTTCAGCACTTTGATGTGAGGACACTGGGTAGGTGCCAAAGGAAGGATTTTGAAACCTGGCTTTGGCTCCTAGTGCTGTAGATCAAAATCTTACTTCATGCAAGAGAAATGGAGGGAGGAAAGGAAGTTTAATTAACTACATTATAGTTTTTTCAAAGTAGATTTGACTCTATAAGCCGATCTGGGATGTGGGAGAGCCTTTTCCAGCAGTCATTTGTAATCAGGGTGGCAGTGAGTGATGCCCAATGTGCTCACACAGCTGTCACCTCACCAGCTTACAGTGCTACTACAGTGATGTTAAGAACAGATCCAAGAGCAGCTGGAAAAAGAAGTAAATGAATTTGGACGTGCAAAATGTAAAATTCCTGCTTTGGTTTCTGCTCCAGACCTTGTGCTAATCTTAAATCACTTCCTTATCTTGTAACTCACAAGTAATTTTGGCCTTTCTGCTGATAAGGCTTCTTGCTGCTTGCCTGTGCTGGAGAAGTGCCCTTGCTCCACAGACAACCCCTTCACATCCCTGGAAATCAGCCCAGGAGCTCTGCAAATTCTGCCTCCAGCTCTCCCCATCACCATTCCCACCCCTGGGCTGCCAAAATTGATTTCAGCCACATTCTTTGCTATCTTTTCAGTGCAAATTAACCCAGGTAGGATGAGCTTGTGCCAGCAGGTATTTAGATAGGAGAGGCTGTTTTTCAGTCCTTCTAAAACTGGATTTGCAAGAAGAGGACATAGTCTATAGAACACCCATCCAAGTGCCTTCTCTGCTCACTACATCAATCAATGAGCCTTTTGGCTCACACCAAGCAGGGTTTTGTGCACTGGAGCTTGTAGTTTTTAATTTAATTTAGTGTTGTCTGTACATTTCTGTTTGAGACTTTGAAGAGATAGCGAATAAGTCAATGGGTGTTTTTATGGCCAAACAGATCTGCTCATACCAGGAACAAGCAGGAAACAGTGCACTAAAAGATTGTTTTCTAGGTTTGTTGTTGCTGTTTTGTGGCATTTTTTAATGCAGGTAGTTTGGAAGAAATGAACAAAGGTAGTGCAAAGAAAAAGAATCAATCTTTAAAGTGACCTCTGAAGATCAGGATGGGAAACCAGCGCCTGAGCATCAGCTTCTGAGGAGCCAGATTCATGTGCTTTTTGCCCCCTTTGAAAGGAACTTGCCCCAAATGCTGCATTACAAAAGCATTTCATGCTAATATAAAATACGTGCAGCAAAGCTGAAGAGCTGATAGACTTCAAAGAAAACCTGACCTACAAAATCAGATGGCTGCAGCTGGTTTAGGTAATCAAAGATTATGAGGACTTGTGCATTACTTATTTTTCTAGTCACTCTCTTGTTATACTTTTGGGCTGATACTCTATTAATGTAAGGTTACTAATAATATAGTTGGTAAAATCATATTAATATAAAATTCCATGTGTGATTATGTGTTTAAGGTTTCTAACATCTTTTTTTCTGTGGAAAATCAACCAGTGAATCAGTTTCAGTATAAGCTTACATGGGAAGTCATGGTACAGCTGATGGAGAATATTTTAAAAACAAAATAAAATCCACAAAGATGAAATTGTAGCAAAACCAGATTTAATGCACTGCTACACTGGATTATTTCTGTGGTTCAGAAATTCTGTTGTGGCTTGTATGGCTGAATAACCATAGTGAACCCTGGAGAGGCAGGTGCTGGGTCTGAGGGAAACATCAAGAGTGCTAAAACTGAGAGTCACCCAAAAACCTGGTAACTGCTGGTCCTGCAGGATGTTTGGATCAAACCCATTTTGGAAACAGCTTTGGGCAAAGCACCTGTCACTATCTCCTCATCTCCTTGCTGTGACCATCCTGACTGATCCCAGCTTTCCTGTTGTTAGAGCTGAGTACTCAGAAATCAAGAGAGTAGATCAATCTGTTGCACAAGAAAAGCATCTCAAAACCTTGAGGCACATAAATTCCAATACATCCATCTCCCCCACTCCTTTACTCCTCTTGTTTACTGCTAGAGCCTAAGCAAAGCAACTTGTTTGGTTTCTTCACCTGGTTTTTGCATATAAGCACTGCATTCACTCTCATGGAGATATGTCTTATATATCCTGGGCCATTACAAATGCCCTGTAGTCCTGGGGCATGTATGAAAATAAAGCATTAACCCTCCTTTGACATTTTAATTTCTGCAGAATCTCCTTTCCTTGGGCCCAAGAGACAGGAACTGCAAAACGTGTGAAGCTTTCAACATGCTGGCTGAAGGCTGATACCAAGGTGGAATTTCATGGTGGTTTTGTAGACTCCAGGTGAGAAACTCCTGTTAAGTCTGAATGAGCAAATTCTGTGAAAGCCAAAATTACAGACCACAAACCACTTCCTTTTGGTTATTCAGCACTGAGTTTGTGGGCAAATATGTTGAGGAAACAACTCATCCTCTTCCTCAGAGAAATAGCATGCAGACCCAGGGAGTGTTTTACTCTACTCTATTTATTCTGAATGAGGAATCCACAGGAGATATTGCCAGGCAGTGTCACAGTTACTGATTTTGTCCCCTGGCAGTGACACCCCACTCAGCAACTCAGCACCAACAGGAGACTGAAATGTGTGCTATAGGCCAAGTTACACCAATAAAAGCACCAGTAAGAGATGAGGGCTGAAGCATGCTGAGGTGAATCTGTCCAGTTGCTTCAAAGGAAGTAACTTATTTCTCCTCCAGCCCTTGTGCAAGCAAACAAGAGGCATTGACAAGACTGCTGGGACATGTGGGACATTTAGTGGCACGTGGATCAAATCACTAAGGTTGGAGGGGCTTTAGGCACTTAAAAATACCCTGTGATCCTACTGGGCATGAGCCAGGGGCAGGAAAAGGCTCAGGTCCAGGAAAAGCTGGTTAAATGCCCCAGGCATCCCTACAGATATGTCAGAAAAATGCCTGTATGGTGACAGCATTTCTCAGGAGCCACCTCTTGGAGGAAGATTTCATTCTGCTTGGTCTGAGACAGATCATCTTCCTATTTAAAATACTAGAAAAAGAGTAAAAGCTTTCAAGTATAATCACTCAGCTCTCTAAAAGCACTCACAAAATGGTGCCAGATTCATTAAAATGTTTCTCAAAGTGGGAGCTACAGGTCTGTAGCCACAAGAGCACTGTAGTGTGGATGGTGTTGGGGGACAGGGAGCTCTGAATTTCCAGCAAAAACACTGCTGGCTTGCAGGGCCAAAGTCAAGGAAAGGTTTTATAACAGATAAGCCAAGGAAAAACTCAGGACATCTGCTTGACATCTATTCCTAAGGGTTCAGAGTAATTTTGAAGCCAATGGAGAATGCTCTGTGCCTTCAACCCTCACACCCCTTTTTGTCCAAGAGCTAAGACAGGTTGGCATGAACACAGAGTATTAATTTCGTAAGTGCTTATGGAATCTACAGTCATTCCCATTCATGATGATTTGTCACCTAATAGTGAGGTCACTTTTGTGTTGTTAGTTGGAAAGAACAGGCACAAATGTGCATTTCACATGCAGTCTTATTCAGTCAATTAAAAAAGATCAAAGTTCAATATCCACGCAGCGGAATGGTGGACACTTGGCTGATGGTCTTTTCATCAAAAACTGATTCCCCTACTGATTCATCACTAAAACCTGAATCCTCTTGGCAGTATAAATGTGTGTTTCAGACACAAAAATCCATCCATATGTTGAAGATAAAAATCACCTCCAGGTCACTTAAGACTATTGAGAAATTTTGGTTGTTCTTCTCCCCTTGGTAAAAGTGTTTCTCCACCAATCTTCGGACCTTTTTTCTCCTGGAAACATGAACCATGGAGAAAAGAAGTTAAACGTGTGGTAGGTGTCTCCCAAACACTTGTCTGTCAGAAATTGTGGTAGGGCTAAATTACCTGACTAAACATTGACAGACTCTCTAGGGACCTTGACATTCTGAATTCTTACAACTTTGTTCAAAAGCCATTTCCCCATGATTAAATAAAACAGAGCTTAGAGAACAGAAAGCAAGAAGTGGAGGTCCACTGTAACACAGCCTGCAAACACCTGTGTGTACCTGACAAAATGCAGAGCTGTTGGCTTTGCTGGGAGCTCATAAGGGCACAGAACCAAAGAGGGGGACAAAAGTATCACAGGAAGCAGCTGGAGTGCTGAGGTGCTCAGCACTGCTGGCTCACACTTACCTTTAGCATCCCATCTCGCTCCCACTTGAAGAGGCCACAGTTACTGAAAGATGAAGATGGCATGTGAGGACCACTGTGCACAGTATGAGGGGATCCTAAGGTAGCCCCACACCCAGCCCATGCTCCTTGGCACAACATTCCCCTTTTAGGACATGGTTATGTGACTCACAAGAAGTTATTTGTGAAGGGACAGTACCTAAGTCCCAGGCACTATTTCATGAGGCTCATTTCTTACCTGCAGGGCTTTTTTGGAAGCCTGTCAAGGGAAATAGCTCTGCTTCCGCAAGGACATTTGAAAAATCTCTTGATGGCATCATGCCAGAGGTAGTCGTGTTTATCCTGCACACAGGTCTCCAGAGGCTTGAAATAGGTGTAATTACACTGCCAGGGAGGAGAGAGAGAGAGAGAGCATATAAGTGAGACCTGTTCTGAGGGGTGGCAACACTGAATGTTTAGAAGAAAGCATCCCTGTCCTCTCCAATCCTGAGGAGCTCAGCAGTTGGATCACCACCCTAGGTTTTGTCACTGCTCCTTCTCATGCCATCCTCCCCTTTCCACCCTAGGGTCCTGCTCCCAGCACTTCAAGGAATACAAGTGTCCCTCTGTGCAATCCCAAAACAGGTAAGGAAGGCAGCAAGAGGGAAAGTTCAGCAGGGGCTGAAACTTTGGAAGTGGGAGGTAATGCTTCCCTTCCTCTCAGTACATTTGGAACAGTCATAAAGCTCCACTCCTCTTCCTGATGGCAAAGTCCCTGGAAATGCAGATAGAGGATTCCCCCCCAGTGTTAATATTTTCAAGGACTTTGCTTATTTTTTCATGAAATATGGGGAACTGAAGGTCCCTGGTACAAAGCGCTTCATGGAAGAAATGTAGAAATTCAGGACAGCAATTCCCATGGAACCACTGGCATAAGCATTGAGCTGAGATGTTGAGCACAGCACTAAAGCCTTGCCATGCCTCAGTCTCCCCGTGTACAGGCTGCTCTCAGAAACAGGCATAAGGAGCAAAACATCAATCCCTGGTCCAGAGCCAACAGTGACAGATGGGAGTCTGCAGGATAGTCCAGCACCATTTTGTAGAATCCATGTTCCACTGCCCTGCTGGTACCCTGGCTCCCCTTCACTCACCGTTTTACACGTCACAACTCGGCATTTCACTGCTTTAATGTTCCTCATCTTCTCTTCCAGTTCTTCCTTCTTCACCAGTGGCTGAAAGTATTGCTCCTGCAGTTCAGCCTCAGCCTGTAGGGCACACAAAATGGGTTGTGAGGACACAAAGAGGGGAGAAGTCACTCCATAAATGGCCTTAACACAAATTATTACCAGGCCCGCTTGAAGCAGACTGCAGTCTGGGAGCAGAGAAAGCAAACATATCTCTTGCTTGCAATGGTAATATAATCCATTATTGTACATGTGCTGTAGTTCACCAGCACTGAAACGAGCCACCTCTGAAATGCACAAGTGGGAAAGTTTAACCAACAGCAGGAAGTACTGAAATAAGCACATACTCACAAGGAGAGTGCAGAGAGAAGTCAGGTAGGCAGATATAATTAATGGTTCTTAGCCAAAATATTACTCCCCAGAAAACCTTAAAACAACTATGACTTCATGCCAATAATGTCCAAGAGCTCTTTGCCATTGGAGGTGCTATAAGCCTGGGAAAGTGCTCAGCAGAGACCCCAGTGTGAGAAACCTAAGCTCTCAGCTCTTCAGGGCACTTGATGGCATTTCACAGCTGTCATGAGCCACAGACGAAGGTGGCAGCTGGCTTTATGTGGCCAAGATGTCATGTAATGAGGGACAAAATAGGCATGTGGCTCATTTGATCTTAAGGCCGAGGGATTTCTTTGATTATCCATCAATAGGAAACTTTACTGATTCTTCCAAATACAACAAAAAAACTGATGCCAACTGGCAACATGACCTTACCCTGGCTATGGCAACAGTGCTGACTTGCAGGCACTGTGCCCTGTGTGCCCAGTCACCCAGCCCTACACCTTGGGACAATCTGGCCTATGAGATGTTTGGGTGCCTGCTTCTCGCTGAAGTCACGAGTCCAGTCAGCCCCCAGTTCTTAGCCCTCAGTCATGGCTGGATTGAGGCCATACCTCTTTTAGGACATCTGTGTGCTTGGACTTAGCCTTCAGGATTTTCTGGAACTCCTCTGACTCCAGATAGGCCAGCTGCTCACGCCGTTTCTTTTGAGCAGGTTCCAGTTCATCCATTTCTAGGGAAACAGAAAGGTTCAGTCCAAGAAAACAAGGCTGTGATGGCTAAACTTGCTCACTGCAGGAGATTTTGGAAGTCTCAGGTCTCTCAGGCAGATGTTTAGGTCAAACAGCAGCCTTTCATAGTTTGGGAACATGAAAACAAGTTCAAATATGGCTTCAGAAAAAAATTAAAGTATTTTTTTAAGAATAACATTGCATCTTCTCTCAAAGCACTGTACTAGGAATTTTTACATTACTCCCAGGAGTGCAAGCAGTGTTCCCTCACTGACTGATGAAGAAACTTTAAAGGGAATTAAACAATTCATCCAAGATAACACAGTAAATCACCAGCAGGCAAACTCAAGTTCCCACAAAAAATTCAGATACTTTCCCAGGTGGGATTAGTTCTTGGTTTCCCTTGGTGAAGTTGTATTGCAGATGCTCAAGTGCCGGAGGAAGAGGAACAGAGATGAGCACAGGGAGCTATCAGAGATTACATCTCACACTTTCTCCACAGAGTTAGAGATTTTTATAGTTTTTCCAACAAACCCTTGAAGTTCCAAACCGTTTTAACTTGGCCTCTTTTTAGCACAGCAATCAAGTCCTTAATCGAAAGCAGCTACTGCTCTGTCAATATGACAGGAGCACTTTTTTTCTATTTCTAAAAGCTAACTGTACATACCAGTGCCTCCTTCTGCACCTTGTGGCTGAGCAACATTTTTCTCAACTCTTTCAACAATTTCTAGGACATCCTCAGCATCACTCCGTTTCCTCTTGACACAGTTTGGGTCTGTTTTAGGAAGAATCTGGCCTTTTGCTCGTAGTCGTTGTATTGCAGCCAGCTAAAAAACAGGAAAGAGCAGGGGAAGTGTTGGTGACCTGTCTGGCTCCCAGCTCCTACCTCCAGAAACAGCAGAGGAAGGCTGTCAACTGGGAAAAGAGAACATCCACTGGCCTGAGCATGGAGCTGGCTGGAGAGGCCCAACAAAATTCCCAGATCTGACATCTACCCAACCTCTTGTGACTTCCCAAACTACAACATTCTCCACAGGTGTTACCAGGCCTGGTGTCTCTGCAGCTGAGTTTTATCTGCTTCACAAATCAGTAAGAGATTTCTACATAAATTTATAATAATTTGGAACTAATAGAAAATTTCTTACAGCTATTTCTTCTCATATTCCCAGAATGCTAAGGCTTCCACATTCTAGCTGGAAAAGTTTCTTTGACAAACAAATGAACATATTTTTGCCAAAAAAAAAAAAAAAAAAAAAAAAAGCAGTCTGTTTTGGCTAGAAAACAAAATTATCCAGACTCATGACACAGCACAGCTAAACCAGTTGCTTACCTACCTGTCAAACAGAAAACACCTGCAATACACTGCACTAGCAATACCAGAGTTTAGCACTCTAGGGATTTTCAGCACGAATCCCTTGCCCTGAGACTGACTGAAGGCAAGATGGCAGCATGGACTTTGGCACTAACAGCTATCAGGAACCACAGGTATCCTGTGTGCTGGAATACAGGCCAGTGTGGTCCCACAAATGAGAAATTTCACTAACAGCAGAACTGAGCTGGATGGTATCTGACCAAAGACTCCTACCACAAACCAAATTTCCCTTAACCTCTCTTTGGTACTTGAAGAGCTGGTACCTTTTTGGCTTCTGCCAAGCTGTCTAGCTTTGGCCTTGGAGGTGGAGACTTGTCAAAGAAGAGGATATCTTCTCCTTCTGAGAAGCCTCTACCTAGCCTGGGCCTTTGAGGCGTTGACATTTTTGCAGCTTTTGGAAACTCTGCCCCAGGCACTGGGGAATGGAGGGAGGTCTGTCTGGAGGAGGATGGGAAAGCAGGAGTGCTGGCTTTACTTGTGTTCTGGAGAAACCTTGTAAGACAAGAATAATTCATTCAATTAGGGATACAAGTCAGAGATAGAAAGGTTTAAGAAAGGAGGGGATGCAGAGTATGATTTCTTACTATTTGGCCTTTAATTGCTAAAAGAAACACACAACAATTTTGGCATTCAGGAGAAGAAAACAAAACTGGTAAAGGACTCACTGGGTCACTGAAATCAAGAGTGACTTGAAGAAATCACCAGGAGTGAATGTCCAATTATTTTCAAAGCTAAAGGCAGAGAGAGACATCACACAAACCCAAGAAATAAGAAGTGAAAACACTGCTGTTCTTAGGGCTACAATAACAGAATCCTTCCTGTGAAAGCCAGTGTGTCCTACCGCCTCTGAATCTCTTCAGACCGCTTTTTTCTGGCCTCCAGCAATTTCTGTTTCTGTTGCTTGAGCAGTGCTGAAGCAGAGATAGATTGGAAATTTGCCCCTTGCTTCTTCTCAGCATCTAGGAAAAAAGAAAAAAAAAACAAAATAAAAAGCCATTTTGTTCAGAAGAGGGTAGAGTGATTTTAGGAGAGGGTCTTCCTTCAGGCAAAAGGACAATACCTGTTTTGGTCCAGTGTTTGCAGAGATTTCGTGCTCCAAAAGTTGGCTGTGTCAGCAGTTCCCTGAATTCTTCAGAACACTGCATGGGTCTCTTTGCTGCATCCGAGTGGAAGAGGCAGAAATACAACAGATTTGAAGTGAGGAAGGGAAGCAGGCCTTTAGAGATGTAAAGTTGTCTAGGTTGGATGAAACTTTTGAAGATAACCTGACCACTTCTCAAAGCAAGGCCAATCTTTACATTATATTTGGTTGCTTAAGGTCTTGTCATTTGTCACAGACATTTCTATCCCTTCAGCAATTCAGTCACTCAGTTCCTCATCAGCCTTGGCTGTCTGTGTTACTTCCATTATTCCCATTTTTCAGGATGCTTGACAGTCCTGAATCCTCCATACTTTATTCCTGGAGAATTAAGAGCAGCTAAAAGATACCCTATGCTGTCTGAAATGGAGGCAACTGATGGAACTGAAAGCTGTGAATAAGACTAAGTGGCATCTAGAACACACTTTGAATAATCTGTCACCTGCTCTCCAAGAAGCATAGAGTGTAATATTAAGTGTTTTACAGAAACAAAACAGAGGCAGAGAATGGTGACACCCGGGGGCTATGAAAGGAATATGCTTTGACACAAAAGAAAAGCACTAGAAACAAGGTGGATTCTCAGGAGGTCCCCTGCATTGCAGAGCTGACTGATTTATACTTAGTATTCCTTAGAAGCTTTCAAGGTTGACAGAAGTAATTAATTTTAATCAAGTAAAATAAATCATCTAGTTCAAAGTTCTTAAAACTTCCAATTCCCATTAATCTGGCAAAGATCTTCTGTCACTGTCCAAAGACAGAACAGGAGACTTAATTTGGGGGCACTGATGAAACAAAGATGCATGGAGCCACACAGTTGCTTAGTTACATTTGCCTTGAAACCGTGATCTCGAGAGGGAAGAGGAGTTTTGACCAACTGAGGAAGCTGCCTGCAAATGACCCATTCTGCAGCCAAGTAACTGCTGGGTTCATTCGGTGACTAGAAGGCCCTGGGACACATTCACACATGGAACTGGAAACATCTAAAGAGTGAAGAGACTACTTGGGTAATTGGGTACCAATTTTCTGCCTGGTTTCCTGGACAATTGCATCAGATCCTTTCACGACCAGGTTGGAGAGAGTGGTTTGAATCTTCCTTTTTGGCACAGCAGCTGCTGCACTAGAAAGAGGAAACAAATCCAGAACATCAGAGTTTTCCCATGCTTAGAGCAATTAACCCAGTGCTACAACAAAACTTCAGCCACCCCAAAGGGCATCTGTCTGTTTTTTGGAAGGATGTGAATCTAAATCCAAATTCCAGCATAATGTTTAGGATCTCCCATTTCTACCTTTGTTGAGATATGCATTTCCTATGAATTACAGGAAAACTAAACATAAATCAAAGCTTTGCTTTGCTCTCAGGTCCTTCCAGGGATGGAAAGGAGCTTGGAATTGTTTCATTACTGTGGAGTCACACCAGGTGTCAGAGGGCAGTGGTAAGGGAATTCAAGCTGTGTCCAAGCATAGAGGTGGATCCAGCTGTGACTCATCTTTCCACAGCATACTGATCTTGGTCAGTCTTGTTTCCTCATTAACACAGAGTGACACTGTATTATTTCAGGCAAGGAAGACATGAGGAAATACAGAAAACACTGACTCTGGGATTAAATGCAGTAAGCCATGAGAAAATACAGTTACAATCTCAGAGACTCAAATGCTTGGGATCTCATGATCTCAAAGTCCATTAATCTACTGAAACACAAAGTTGCCTGGCTTCGCACCACAGTATTAATGTAGAAGTAAAAACAACCCTTAACACATCTTAGTACCAACTTAAAATTTTCCTGCCAAACAGCAGCTCTGTTACCCCATGTGGCTGGAAGGATTATGCCAAATGTGGGGTTTTATTCCTATTTGGTGAATAGTTAATGCAAAGGCATTCTCTAAACTAATAGACTCCCTTAGATAGAGCTTCAGGATCCCTTGTACATGTGAGGGAAATTCTGTTCAAAAGCAAAGGAAATAAATGGTTTTTCTTACACTGAGGCTGCATATGCTGCTGAAGAGACTCCTCCATAGTAAAACCCATCCTGACACAGCCTCTCCTTCAAAGTGGGATTTTTCCGACCAACTTTTTTGGGAATGCGGCCACCAGAAAAGGTGGACTGCAGATCCGCCCGCTTTGAGCTGAGCTTCTTGTACTGGGATTGGATGTGATACTGACAATATTCACAGTCATTCTGGAAAGAAACGGGAGCAGTCTGTTACTGAGCACCAGCAATTACAATTTCCTTCATTCCTCTCACCCACATGCATCCTTGTATGGCAAAAATAAAGTAACATCTCTACTGTGGTACTCCAGCATTTGATCAATTAAGCAAAAATATGTCCACATTCAAGCAATGAAAAACAAAGCTAAAATTGCCTATACTAATCACTGAAAACAACCCTGTACATCGAGGAATTTTAAGGCCATTCCTTAAATCAACTCATATCCCACCCAGGCCCTCTTGCCCAGATTCTGTATTCTTGACTCCATTCAGTTTTATGTACTGTATGCACAGTCTCCTGCTGGAGTGTCTGCAATCACACTCTTGATTGGCTACAAGTACCTTCTGTATTTGTCTTCTTCCCACTTCCCACACTTCCAGCTCCCCTCTAGTTCTTCATTCCTTTATTTTTTCTCTTCCTTTTGATACCCTGTTATCTACAACCCTTCTGACTCAGACAAGATTCCTTTCAGGTATCACAGCATCACCATGGCCATGAAGTAACATAATCCACTAGTCCTTTAAACTGGTACAAGCCAGTAATGTCCTAAAAGAAGGATCCCAACACTTCTTTCTCTCATCTCCAGTGCACCACATTCAGGTGTAAGTATCCTAACAGCTTGCAGGTACACTGGACAAGGGAATTCATTGGGTTAAAATCATTAAAAAAATAGTCATTCCCCCAAAGAAAATCTTGTGTTGTTTTTTCCTGGATGAGTTTTCTAGTGCAGTGCATGGAAGCTTGCACTGGACTAAAGGAGAGTGAAAGGATGTGGCATCATGGGTCAAGACCATCTCCTTTCACTGCAGCACCAGCCTTGCTTTTTGGGAAATCCCCTGCACAGTGACAGCACAGAAACAGCTCCTCTGGGTTTTATTTCTCACTTTCTCCACCCACTTTAGTTAGCTGCAAGTCGAGATCCAGAAACAAGTAAAAAGGTCAGAGTATCAGAACAAAATCAGCAGCCAGATTTTCACCAACTTAGGAATTCCCTGATTACTGAGATACGGACCAGGTTCACAATCTGTGTACAAGGATCACCATTCTTCTTTCTGGCTTTGCAGGTGCCCATATCCAGAGCTTCTCCCATGAGGAGGATCTTCTGGGGATGGTCAACGGACAAACACACCTAGACAGAAATCAGAACACTCCTGGGTAGCCTCTTTTTAGATGTCACTGGTTTGTCTCCGATCTGGTTCATTACCTCTGGTACTAACATTGTCTTAAAATTAAGGCCTAGCTTAAGAAAGCCACAAGTCCTATTCAGATTTAGAAAAGTCTCAGTTAAAAAGAAAAAGTAAATTTAGTTCTCACAAAAAGATGAAAGACATTTGAGTTCTATGGTCAGAGCCTCAAGAAACCAAAAAATGCCTAAGGCAGTTCTAATTGTGCTGTAAATTGTCCTGTACAGCTTGGCTCTGATATCATCATGATCCCTACATCCAGCAGGGGATGGGTGGAAGAGCTGCACCACAGCTCTGTCCTTCTCCAAATGTCTTGGTCCCATCAAAACTGAGTCCTGTACAAGATGAGTGTCTGCTTCACACAAAATACACCAGGGACTGTGTCTGTAGCCAAGGGACAATTTCAGAAGTCAGTTTTTATGTAGCAATAAATGTGGACATTTTAGCTACTAGGAGGCATTCTTGACAGTTAAATACAGCCCTCCTATTAAATCTGGTGTGCCTTTCTGCTCACCAATGGGATTATCTACTGCTTGTTCATGCTAATTTAAGCAATTTATATAGCTTAAAGGACAATTAATGAGATCCTTAATTTTTCTATTTGGAGAATTTAAAATGCAGAGCATTACATGATCAACTACTAGACCGAAATTCCCCTTGACAGAGGTAACTGGAAACAGGTTCCATTCCACTGCAATTAAAAATATATTAATTTATGAGCAAAATGAAGCCATCTGCATTTATAAATAACCGATTTAACAAGTGAAGTACTATATATCAACTGACATATATTTACTTGATACATTGTTTAATAAATTAAATATTGCTGCTTCTCTGTTGTGATTTTTGAATCAGAAACATTTTGTAATCATATCTTATGCTTGAGTTAGAAGAAATGTGCTTCTCCACCTTTTTCAGCTTTGAGAGATCTCTAGACTGAAATAGGTGTTGCACTGAAGTAGCTGAATAAACTGAAATGAAAATACACTCCCTGTATTTGAAGAGCCAACTGCTACCAAGAGCAGATTAAAAACTGGAATAAACTCTGTGTTTAAATGCTTAATAGGACTTCTTGAAGTTCAGTCTTCCAGGAGGCCAGGAGATACACGCCATTCAATGCAATTCACACAGATACCTGAATGCAATTCAGACTGTTGGGCAGACTGCTGCAATTTCAACTTGAAGAAGTGCTATAAAGCTACACCTCAGGCAAATATGAAAAGGTTGAGCTACAGCTTTTTTCTACAGCTGAATGAAAAATCCTCTCACCTCATCTGAGCCTTCTTTAGGTTTCATGGGGTTGGCATTGAGCAGGCCAATGACTGTGCCTTGGTCAGTCTTCCAGTGCTCCTTGTGGACTTCACCAAACAGGAAGAGCGAGACACACTCGTTGAGGTCCTGCAGGTCGTTCAGCCGCCAGATACTGAAGGTCCTGCCCTGGAACAGACATTCCCTGAACTTTCAGCTTTGCTGCAGACACACCAACTGCATCCCCTCTGGCTATTTCTTTTGAAGAGCTGTTCTGACTTTCCCCTTCCCAAGGTTGTTGTGATTTAGAAAAGCACAGATTTGTAAACTCAGTAGAGCTTAGATACAGTATCTCCAGCCATCCATGTTGCCTGTTCTGGGGCTCCTAAAGTCCAAAACCGAAAATAATTCTGCTACCACCAACCTTTCTGACATCAAAGCTGGGCAGCACACCTGTTCATTGAATAAAGAGGTTTTTACCCCACTGAACACACAAAACCATGGCATATCCAGACCTGTTTCATCAATGACTTCCTATAGGACACATACAATACTGGATGAAACCACGCAAGCCAAGATCTTTAATGCAGAAGTTTTCCATTAACTACATTAAGGCTGATTCAGCTGAAGATCTAGGAAAGTTTCTCAAGAGAGACCACCAGCATTTCACTTGAACTGAGCAAGGGATACAATGTACTTACATTATTTGCACTCTGAGGAGTGACCTTCCTCACTATGACTCCAAATGTTACCCAGTCTATTTCCTCCAGATTTTCAGTAGCAAGTTTGTTCTTCAGCTGAGACAGTCGGATGAGCTTCCTGTTGGCCATTTTCCTGTCCATTTCGGCTGAAGACACCCGGGGTTTTCTAGATTCAGTGAAAGCAGGTAAAAAACAACACATCCATTGGCACAAATGGAAAATCAAAACCAACAGCACTTTCCTGGGGAGACTACATCTTGCTGCAAAACACCTCTGTGCCTTACTTCACCCTGAGGTCACTTGAAATAAAACCCCCCCCATCAGAAAGCTACTGATGACATTGTTTTTCGTCCAAATAGCCACACTGCAACTCACCCCCAAGCCTGCATTAACTTTGCTCGTTTCAGACTAACCAAGAATGACTGACTGAGCTGGGAATACAGCTTGGGTTCTGGTGGGGACACTGAGGATTCAGAGTCCTCTTGTGGCCACACTGAGTATAGGGATGGTGAGTGGCTCCTGAGGTTTCTGTGTGCAGCAAAAACCAGCTCAACTGGAACTCATCTGGGTTTTGCACATGCCCACTGCTTCCCTGATTCACCACTGAGGATACCCCACGAAAGGCAGTGCTAATAAAATTAGAGCTTTTCTGTTAAAAAGAGCAGAGGTGAAAACAGAAGCATGGTACCAAGCTGAAAGTCAATGTTACATGATTACTGATCAACCAGCTAGTGCTATGGCCTTGTGCTACATCCCTTGATGACAAATGACTAATCTGACATGGTTAAACCACATATATCCATTGTGTTTTCTTTGTCTTTACTGGAGGGGGTGTCCCCAGACATGGCTCAGAGCTGGGCTGCTGACCTTAATCTCAGTCCTGAGAAGGTTTCCACAGACACTGGCTGTGTGGTTGCACTGGAGCATGCAGGCACGTGAGAAGTCTTCTCTCTGGTCACCTTACTGGGTGTGTTCCCTATGGCAGACTTGAGAGGCTGGAACGCCAGACTGAGGACTTGCTTTGGAGGAGGAATCTTGTTCTCTTTAGCAGGAGAAAAAAAGGCATAGCTCCCATTACAAAGAATACAATAATTAACCAAAATAAGCTCTCTGCCACTGTGACCAGACCACTCCTGGTGCACTGAGTAATGTAACACTGTCCTGGATGTGTCCACACCACTTCTGGGTACTGTAAACTTTTGACAGAATCTCAGTGTGTTTAGTAAAACATAGACTGAGAATAGTACCTGCTGAGGATACTTTTGGTTTCTGCATTCCTTGCTTGGCTGGTGGTAAAGGATTGCCCAGCTGGGCTGAGAAACATGGTGACTCTTGCAGCTTCTGAACTTTCCTTTCCTTTGAGGGTGGACAGGGAGATTTACCTGGCCAAGGGAACAAAAAACAATGAGACCTCGGGACTCAGACTTTAAGCACTGCTCCAAACTGTGTAATTCCTGAATAACAAGTCCAAGTCAGTGCCCCACATGGAAATCTTTCAGCCAAGTTGTCAGCTGAAAAAGCCCCAAAGACTCTTCCCTATGACAATCTAAGACTTTGGATGTCACTGCTACCTTAAAGCTGTGGAAAGAAGAAACATCCCATTCTGCAGTCTTTCCATGAAGTTTCATTACTACATCCAACATGCTATAGCAACAAATAAAGCTGTATATCCTGGGTGCCAACATCTGCCAGTAAGAAGGGACACCTCCAGAAGAGTCTGGAGCACTTAAGTCATGAAAGCTGTCTGATGTAGAATTAAGGCACAATGCAGAGACCAAAACTGATTTAATCTATAGCTGTAAGAAACAACCTGTGTGGGAATACACCAGATCACCATTCCTCCTTGTTACTTAGTGCCCACTTCAGGATTATTTTAAGTCCTGCCTATAAACTCACATTGATAAGCCAATAAATCATAAATCCATTTAGTTTCCTTACCAGGTGTTTTCTTCTCAGGGCCTGAACTGGATTGCTGACCAAGAGCAGTCTTCTGCAACTGTTCCTGTAACGTCTTCATCTGTTCTTGCAATTTTTTCAGCTCAGCTAGGAAAGAAAGAAGAAAAAGGATAATAATGAAGACAGCAGGAAGTCATTGCAAATAGGGATTTATGAGATCCCTAGAAGTCTTGCAGTTTTACTGCATCATGGAAACTTAGAAAATGAAGACTTGAGTCACAATGCAGATTTACTTGTTTCTACATAGCTCATAGTGAAGGCAAACTTTTCCATACAGCCTGGAGCTGGGTCCTCTCATAAAAATATTTTACTTAATTGTGGTATATTCTTTCCCAAGTTGAATAAAACTTTCCTGCTCACCATAAGACAATTTAAATGGCTGATGATTGCACTCCTTAGCATAAAGAAATACTTCCTTATACAATCAAATATACAGCCTGGACACAGGAAAGCTGTGGCCAGCTCTGCTTGCACAATGACTTCCCCATTGACCTCCTGTCAATAAGCCCTGAGGAGGAAGGGACTGGTGTTCTGGTGAAAAATACCATGTTTATATCTGATACCCCAAAGACTGAGGCAACATTGCTCTTCATCAGACAAGGCACAGGTACACAGGCAATCTTCCCTATGCTACTCAGCCTCAGCACAGCTCTGTTAGTCTTCCTGGCTTACTTAAGCCCTCTGTCTTTCTTTTGAAAAAAAAGTTTGGTGAGTTTGGCCAAGAGATGCTGAAAACTGAACTCAGAAACTCCCACAAGGCCTTTCAGTATTTCCTCTCCAGCCATGATCAAGAAGAGGCAGGCCACCTCCTGCCCGTTAGCTCTCTAGAGACCGAATATATCAAACAAAACAGATCAAAGATGCTGTTGCAGAAACCTTGCAGTTCTTCATTGGTTTTCTCCTTTGCCTGACTGGGAGCTGGAGTGGGGACAGCTTCCTCTGCCTCCTCCTCTTCCAGCAGGTCATCTACATCTCCAAACAATGTAGCCAAGTTCTCCTTCTGCTCATCAATCATGCTGTCCTCAGCATCAACCTCCTCGGTGTAGGATGCATCATCTTCTGCATCAAAGAGCTCATCATATTCATCTGGTTCTCCACCCTCATCCTCTGGAGCATCTTCCTCCTCAGGAGAATTCCTCTCCTCAGTTGCTTCATTTTCTTCCAGAAGGGAAGCCAACAGATCCAAGTCATCATCGGCTAAGGCAAAAATTAGACTCAGAGTTATTTTTGTCCAGTTAAAGAAAAGCTGCTAAACAATACAACATCCAAGACACCTTGATTACAAGCTAATGGCAACTGAAAATAAATCAGAGCAGCAAGTGGCATTTTCTAAAAAATACACTTCACGTTTAGCTAACGGCATCTAGAGCAGCTTCTGGCTGTGAGGCCAGATGGAAACGTAGTTGCAAATGCTCTCAGCTTGTGGCACAGGCTGGCAAGTCAGCAGAAAACTTGCCAGCTACTCAGTACAGGCTTTTCCTCCCATGCAGCTCCTTGAACAGCAGCTGCTGTTACACAGAAAAGCCTGAACCCGTAAACATGTAGCCAACAGAGACATCCATGTGGCTTTTGCCAATGGAAGGGAAGAGGGAGATGCACAGCAGGCAACAAAGCATATCCTCAGATATAGTTTGTTCGTGGAAAAACACAGAGAACAAAGAAAGAGGGACAAAGGGACAAAAATGGAGGAGAGGTAAATACAGAGAGAAGAATGGGACAGACAGAGCAGGAATGAAAATCTGAGCAAACTGAGAAACTGATTTAGCCTCGCTGCTGAGAACACCAAACCAGGGAAGGCACAAAACAGCCTCACAGGAAAGTGACAAGAAGGAAAGCAAGAGGCTGTCTCAAAGGACTCAGCAAATAAACTCAGTGAAATGTAAATTCCTGTGCTAAAAGCCTTACCAGGTTTTCTGAACACTTGAACTTATTAACTAACAGGCTGATAAGAAGACAAGTTTCCCACTGAAGGAAGAGAATTTTCTCCCTTACCGTCCATAGTTTCACCAGGACTTCTTCAAGAGCCCCTCAAGGCAAATTATTCTGTTATGGGGAAAACAAAAGTGACACTGTTAAAGCACATATACCTCATCTAGAAATATATATTGTGTTCAGGCTTCTTATTTGACAACTTGCAATCCACCAGCTTTGTTTTGTTTACAGACGCAGATGAGGACTCCACTAAATTTAAAACCCTTAGACATTTTCTACATCAAAAGTCTGACCCATGCTGAACCCACTGCAGCGTAAGGACATTACTTTTATAAAAAGAGTCCATTACAGACACAGAATTTAAGAAATGCCTACCGTGTTATCATAGTAATAACCATTTCCACCTCACCTGATTACACTGAGTACACCATAATTACTACTAGCAATTATCTAGTTATTAAAGTCTAACAGTCTAACACTCAAAAGTGAACATTCTGCGTTTCTCGCAGCTTGTCCATTTCACGGAGAAGGGTCCATGAAAAACAATCAGCGCGGGCGGACATGAATCAGCCAGGGAAGCTTGGATAAGAAAGAATATCCACTGAGGCCAAATGAGTCACAAACCCAAACTCTAACTGTGCTTACAGATCTTCCTGCTGCAGAATCTTTTGTTTCGCCCATAAACTCTGCTTTTGATAGCTTTCTCATGCTCCAGAATATTCATTTTCAGCAACACCGCATAACTCGCAGGAGCAGGGAAGGCCAGCGATCACCGCGGACCCCGCGCTTTTTCCCTCACGGTTCCGCTCTCCGCTCGGCCGCCTCTCCCACACAGTAGAACCCCGACCTCCCCCGAGGCTCCCTCCCCCGGGGCTCCCCGACCTTCGGCCCCGGCTGCATGGCCCGGGATCGCTCCGTGCGCCCCGCTCTCCCCGCTCCCCTCACACACCCGCTCACCGCCGCGCGCTGCCAGTACCCGCCAGAATTCGGACCGGCCCCGCCCCTTCCCCCGCGCATGCGCGCACGCGCCATCTTTAGTGCTGGCAGCCTCGGCTCTGCTGGCGCCATCTTGGCTGTGGGCGGGCGGAAGGGAAGGTGCGCGTGCCCGCTGAGGGGCGGCCATGGCGGTGTGTGGCTCGCAGAAGCTGGCATTGGAAACGTCCTATCGAGTCCAACCTGTAACGGATCACCACCTGTCAGCTGTATCCTGGCACTGAGTGCTGCGTCCGGACTTCCCTTAAACATCTGCAGGGACGGTCACTCCACCACCTCCCTGGTATCAGGAAAATTAATCCATAAACACCAGAGGTTAATGTACAAAAAGGAGACAAAGAGTTCTTTTTGCTTTATTCGAATTAAGGGAGAGGCCATGGGGCATTCCCCTGGGATCTCTCTAATTTTTGGAGGACGAAGGCGCCTTTTTATCCTAATTTCCCGGCTGTATTTCCCTCTCTCTTTCCCCATTGGCTGAGGTACTTGAGAGGCACAGACTTCCCGGAACGCCTGATACCTGAGATTCCCCTCTAATGCATAACCCTCCCTTTTAATTTTCAATTCTTATAGAATTCATAGTTTTTCCCCATTGCTTCTTTTATCTTCCAATATCCAATTTAATTTATCAGCAAGCCTACAATTTGTTTGTAAATGCAAATATCTTTTTTCATTCATCAGTCAGTGGAATCCATACCATTGCTTCTTTTATCTCTTAGTGCTAGCTTTATCTACTAGCAAATCCACAGCTCGTTTTTAAAGAAAAATCCAATATACCTCTCACTGGGAAGCCTATTCTGATGTCGAATCATCCCTTATGTGAACAAATTCCTACCAATGTCCAACCTAAACTTCCCCTGGTGAAGCTTGAGGCCGTTTCTTCTCATCCTGTCGCTGGTTGCCTGGGAGAGGAGCCCGACACCCAGCTGCCTACAATCTCCTGTCAGGGACTTGTAGAGAGTGAAAATATCTCCCTTTTAACCTCCTTTTTTCCAGGCTGAGCCCCTCAGCTGCTCCTCTTCAGACCTGTGCTCCAGCCCCTTCCCCAGAGCCATTGCCCTTCTCTGGACACAACCCAGCACCTCAATTCCTCTCCTAAATTGAGGGGCCAGAACTGGACACAGGATTCAAGTTGTGGCCACACCACTGTCCACAACAGAGGGAAGAATCACACCCCTAGTCCTGCTGGACACACTATTCCTGATACAGGCTCTGGGTGAGCCCCTTTAGCTGCAGAGCTGCCCCTGCCTGTGCAGAGTGGCCTCAGGTCACAGCAGGTGCCCTCCCCATCTGGATAACCTAAACAACATCAACACTTGTGTTACACCACCAAATTCAATCCTAGTTATTGTCACATGCAGTGGACAAAATTTTGTGGTTTGGTCAGTTTTTATTTGGTAGAGCTGTAATTCTGTGAAAAATATTTCTGAGGATGTGCAAGCTCCTTGCTGCATTGCAGTTCGTAAGGACAAAAAAAAAAATACTCTTCCCTGTAGCATAGACAGGTTTCAGTGTATTGTGGCTTTATTCTTTGGAAGCGCTTGCCCCTCCTGATTTGTACTTGCTCTTTTATCTTTCTATGAAGACCTATTTCATCTAATGCCCATGTTTTCCTGTTAGCACTCCTGTGCTAACATCCCCTCTCTCTGAAACTTCCTCAGATGATTCATTTTGACTTGACAAATGCATAAGTTATTCCTTCTTTGGCCTTTCGCATTGATTCTCTGTGTTTTCATTAAGGTTAATACTTCTCAGATGCAATCAGCTCTATTATTATTCTTTTAGTTTGCTTCTGGCCTACTAGCATTTCCATCAGATTTTAATTGTTGAAGAATCTGTAACTGTCACAAGCTCCCATAATAACATTGGATTCAGGGTAAAAAAAGCCCGTAAATCCTACTGTCAAAAGGAGCCAATTAAAAGCCAGTAAGAGATTGCATCTGCTGGGACTACTTGTAATTGATGAAGAAGGTTGCAATGAGGCTGACAAATACCTCTTCACAAAAGTCAGCTCTTGTGTTACCTGGAATTATGGATGAAGCTACAGATGAGCTATAACAGAAAATAAGAATCCAGAGTCTAAAAGTGATTACTAGAACAACAGTGACAACAAGCAAGTAAAAAACTAGAATAATAAAAAAGGGATTGTCTCTCTTTTGTTGAGATAAAAACACCTGGGAGGACAAGAATAGAACTAATCCACTACAGCTGTTTCTACACAAGCTTTTCAGACATAGGGATTTGCAATCCTGTTTGTCTCCCAAGTATTCACAGGCACAGATAAATTTATAACTGCAATAGATTTATTTTGATGAAAATCCACTATAGTCTTTTTAAATTAGGTTACATCCATCTCAGAGCGTTCTACCACAATACTGTACAAGTTCAAATTATTAGAATAAAGAAAAATTAAGACAACATCATAAAAATTAACAGTTCTATAAAACCAAGTGACTTGAGTACACCAGGAGCTACATGTATCAGACCTAGCTGATCAATTTTAAACCTTACCCTCATCTGGCTAAAGCAAGAAGTTACATAAGCCATCAAAAATTTAACATCAGATTAGTATGGTCACAAGGGCAGCAATGAAATGGCCATCTGGAGAAAGAGCAGGATTCACTTCAAATGCTTGATGAATACAGCACTATTCTTTTTTGCTGAATAGCTTTTTTCATGTATTACTTTCCTGGTATATAGTATATAACAGACGAAGTATTTACAGGCTCACATATATTTTATATATATATATATATTCGATCAGCAAATATCTCTCCTCCAACTTCAGTGATTCAGCCCCATTCTGCAGAGTAGCCGTAGAGCAGAGCACTTCAGGGGAATGTTCCTGAAAGGTTTCATAAGCATCAGACACACACTGAATTCTGTAGAACATCCATGTTGTTAATCTATGAAAACGTCTTCCCTAAAGCAGATTGCAAGATTAGTGGCTACAGGGCAGGGGAAGAGTTTTACTCTTTTCCCACTGAATAAATAAGCAAACCCCTGAAAACCTCCTTCATAGGACATAAGAGCTGAGCATTATTTGAGCAAGAAGGCAAAACCCTCAAAGTGTTTGGTGGCTGAAATGCCAGAAGATAAAGAACTGGAGGGCATCACTCAATTAATGCAGTCCATAACGTGAATCTGCAGTGTGTCCAAATCAGGTAGAATTTCTTCACATTTAGGACATGAATAAATTGAAATATTCCGCTGCTCTGGCCAATCTTGACTATTAGTTCCTGCAAGCAGAGAAGATAAATCATTAAGTATTATATTACCCAATTTTGCTCTCTGCAGCTACCCAGCTGCCAGAATAACCACAGGGAAGCTGTCTGCAGCCAAGCAAAGTTGGTTTAACCTGAACCTGACCCCGAGGAGAAGGTGCTTGCAGTACCTCTTTGGACAAGGTGAGGTGAGTGCTCCCTATCTGGCATCCTGGCTCCATGGCGACTCTGCATCTCTGCCAGAGAGGTTCTGTGGATAATAAACAAGTCAGGCTCTGAAAACAGACTCCTGTCAACTGGTCATGCATTTAGTTCACAACTGCTGCTCAGAAACAGGACCTAGAAATGCCACTGCTTTGTGAGATCACGCCAGAGGTCTGCTGAAATCAGGGTCATGCAACTGATACCAGCAGCAGGATTTGGGCAGTCACATACCAAGGGATCTAGGGCACACTTCTCTGGAAAGCTCCAAGGACTCTCAGCTGTTTAGAGAAAACTGCAAATTTGCTTTAAGTAGAAAAGTAAGTTATACCATAAAAAGGTCTGTGTACAGTTAATATGAAATGTAACTTGATTCAACTACCATGGTACTTGGAACTGTGTACTCACCACTGCCTCCTGGAGAAGCAGCAGATATCTCTGGCACACATGCAGCAAGATTAGTTGCAGATTCACAGCTAAAATTGAGGCCAGAACCCAAAGAAACTCACACGGATCAACAAGAAGAATTTACCAAGCATGAATCCAAATCCAAAATGAAAACTTACTAAAGCATCCAACTAAGAACAAACACACTTTACAGAGATTCTATCAGAAAATCGAGAAGTCAGCCAATTCACTTTTTTCTCTCCTTTTAAATTCAAATTAAGCAAGAAATGTCTGCGAAGTTATTTCCACTGAGACACTCAAAAGACAATGTTGGTCAACATCAACATACAGAGTAACAAGACAGTGCAAAGGCAGTTCAGCCAAAGTCTGTTCTCACCGGCCAAGATCTTCAAGGTTTTGCTGCTCTTTTAGCAGGTATGCCAGCTGAACAGCCAACTGCTCCTTCTCCTCATGGATCTTCTCTCTTGCTGCCCTCTCAGCATGGAAATCAGAACAATAAACCTCCATCTGATCAGAGAAACGAAATCAGGCTGAAAATTTGTAACTTTGACTGAACCATATTTGTATGTTTCATGTCAAAATCACAAATCTGTATCATAATCTGCACCTACTCAAACCACGCACACACTGCAAAGCCAAGACCTGTACTTCTCACAAGGTGAAGGAGACCTAACAGTTTCTGGACTCTGTAAAAGATACTCCAAGTATCCTACCTGGGACACAGGTATTGCCTCTGTTGTACAGAAGCAGAAACAAGGCACAGACAAGCAGGAGGTGACTTGACTAATTATACTGACAAATCCACGGTTCAGATAGTGGAATTATCTGAAGATACCAGTTCTGTACCTTAAATGCAAGGCAAACTCTTTTTAGTCCCTTAACACGTGCTGGTTTGAGTAAAATAATTCCTAAACATATGCAGTGATTCTTAAGCCAGTGGTTCTAAACACACATCTATTCCCAAATTCTGTTTGTTGTGCCAGACTCCAGCATACACAGTTCCTCCTACAGATCCCTAGAATATAGTGGGTAAAGGCTCTGCAGGGATCTGCAAGGCAAACCAAGTAAGGGGAATTATGCCTTGAAGTTAAGAAAATGTATTCAGCACTCCAGAATGAGCCATTAAATACCTCCTGGTTTCTGAATACTGGGTGGGGGAAATAGCCACTTTGTGAAGAAGAGATGATACCTGAGCACGGAGCACAGACATAGTTTCAAGATCCTCCTCCTGCTTAGCAATTAACTGCTTCATTTCATCTATCTGGAGCTGTTTTGCAGCAAGGGCTTGTTCTGCCAACTCCACCTTTGCTGTCAGTTGTTCCACCACAGCTTTATCTACTCTGTCCAGCTGCAAAGAAGAACTGTGATTACGAGACAAACTCCAAATATGACCCTCCTCAAAGTGAAAGTTTGCTTCTTACTCCTCCTGTCCTTGGAAAAGGTTCCCATTTTGGTCACCAAAGGAACTTCGACTAAGACAGCAGTGGTGAGTGTTATTTTACCTTAACCATTAGTTTTGGGCTTTCAAACTCCATTGCACCAAGTTAAAAGACAACCCCCTACTGTACACTGTAAGAGATGTTTTCCTAGTTTCTAAAATTACACAGAACAATATGGCACTTCCATGGTGGTTTAGTTCCTAACAAGACCTCAGTGTGGCAGGCATTCTATTTAAGAATGCAAAAATGTTTAGAGATTTACCTTCCCACATTTTTATAAATGATGCTGCATTGCACTGCAGATTAGACCTTACCCAGAAACCACCATGAAAGTACTGATGTGTGGATAACATTTTCTGTAACTGACAGCACATGATCTGTGTTTATCAGAGCAGTGCTGCTATGTTGCATGTAATCATGGAGAAGAGATGGCAGTTGTTTCCTGCCCAAATTTGATCCTAAAGATGTTCTCCCATCCCTTCCCCCACACCCCTAATTAATTATGATTTCTTCTTGTGATGAGTTTACCTCTTTGAGTTTCATTTCATCAATTTTTTTCATTGCCTCAGTGAGTTCTGGAAGGAGTTTGCTATATGAATCCTGGAGGTTATTGTATCTTGTCCTGTTTATGACAAGAAAAGAGATGAAGATTTGAAACAATTCTCTGAAATCTAAATAATGTTAGAACTTAAAAAAATGCCACTACCAGCTCCTTGCACATCAGTCTGCATTTCTGGTGAGAAAAAGTCATGCTCCATGTCTCAACATTTCTCTTCCAATGAGTTTGTGCTGCTCTATCCACGGATTGAATGCAAACCAATGTCCTTACTGATCATCTGCATTTCTTATTGAAGAATCCATCACTCAGTATTTTTAAATGAAGCTCACAAATTCTGTTCAAAATGTAACACCGCTCTCAGGAAGACATCCAAGTCTTTACTCAGACTTCAGGTGAAGGAGAATTCATCAGAATAACCAGACACAGACTCCAAAGATAATGAGTAGCTTCTGCAGCAGCTGAAGACGTGTCCTTCAGGAAGTTCAGCCTCTCTGAATAGCCTGGACTGACATTTTCACACTCCTTACATGGACTGCACATGAAAGGAAGCAGGGAGCCAAAGCAAACAGCCTCTCTTTACCTCAGCCTTACCACACACTTGACTCTTCTAATGCAAACATACTGTAGGGATTGCAGACCTCTTCACTAGTGTCACTTTCCCAGCACTGTCACCACCTGACTTGTCCCTGCCCTCCAGGATGTGTCCACATTTACCCCAGCTAGTCAGTGGCACAGCTGTTGTCACTTCTCTGCTTCCTCCACTTGTCTGTTACACCCGGTTCCATTCCACCTTTGACTTCATGATTAAAGGAAGATACAAGTCAGAGTTGACAGCTCAAGTATTCCTAAGTAAAGGGCTCAGTAGATGAAAGAATACAGACTTCTACTTCATAATCTACAAATATAGCATAGTTTCAAAGGGTGCAGGACACAAAAATAGTACTTCAGATTCAATTCTCCTTTCGCCAGGCCCCCTTGGACTTTGCCTCTTCACTGACAATACCTTCCTGGAATACAAAGCCAAGTCATACTCACTTTTCTTCATGTGTCTTGGCTTGTTCCAGCTTGACCTCTGCCTGCATGCTCTCCACCTGAAGTTCCAGCTTTTTGATGGTGTATATTAGCTGCTGCTTCTCCTCCAATTCTGATGCAGCAGCCAAGCTTTTTCTTTCCAGTCCCTGGCACCTGATAGAAAAGAGAAAAAGATTGACCTGTTCACTCTCTCCTGATGGATTTGTCCCATGAGACATACAGCAAACAGTACTTGTGTGGTACTTCATTTTGTAAAGTATTTCAAATTGTAAAGTATTTCACTTTAAAGGCTTATTTTGATGATTAACATGGAAAGACAAAAATCAATCTATACACAACTATGAGAAAACAAAGCTATAGAAACCAACATTTACTTTCTTACTATTATGAATCTCAAAGAACTGGAATTTGACAGGAAACTAAGCAAAAATGTGAGGGTCTTGTAACCACTTTTATAATCTACACAATTTTCTTCAAAAGCCCAGACAGCTCATGTGAAAAGGTTATTACCAAGTCCCTTGGCTTTTCCCCTAAAGCCAGAATAGGGATTGATTATGTGAAGAAGAAAATAAAATATTTTTCCTTACATCATGAAGGGTTAAAACCCAAATCTTAAAATTCAAGGCACTGAGGTTCTATTTGTAGAACTAGGTTGGCAGCTCAGATTTTCTGACAATTGCTGTATTTCTGCACTCCACCACTTACAAAGCAGCAGCATTTTTTAACAGCACTTCTATGAATTATGTTGATATTTATAGAGCTGGTGAGTTCCCCAGGATGGGAGTTGTCATACAAATATGTACTGGGTGTCATGACAGAGCTTTTGATCTTCTGAGCCTTACTTTTCTTGAAGTTTCTTCTGAATCAATTCTGCTTCTTTTAACTTCCCATGGGCTTCCTGAAGCTCTTTAAACAGAGCACAAACTTGCAGATTCAGGGCTTCTACTTCACTGCCAACCTTGTAGAGAAAAAATAATGAGAATTACGTATGGACAATTCAAGATAAAGTTACAGGCTAAGAAAAATAAGCAGGAAGTCTCAGTCTAGAGAAAACAGCCTAGGTTAGTTTGCACAATTACAGTCAATTATACTCAGTAATAAAGCCTCATCTACAAGGTTTTACAATTATTCCACACTGCACACCACCATTGTTCCACTAAAGAGCTACATTTTACCACAGAGGCAGGTAACATGAGCTCTGCTGACAAGAGCCTCTGAAGAAACACAGCAGTGTACATGGAAACAGCTGCCAGCACAAGCACAAGTGCTGACCTCAGTATCCACTTCAATGAGGAGTACTGGGCCCAGGCTGTAACTCAGGCAAAGTGGAGATAAGAGCACTGGAAAACATTAATTCACTGTGACATCATCTGCTTTCCCTAGGAAGGGCTTCTGTTGGTCTGACTGCAGACTGGTCTTGTTTAATCAACCCAGCCCTGTCCTAAAATACTTGTTCTGACCTTCACAAGGGCACAGGTCTCCAGCAGGTCCCACAGCATTTTCCAAGTCCCATGCAGCACTTCAGAAACTCACACACAAGCACTCTTAGTTGCCTGTATTATGCAGGTGCACTGAACCAGCATCGACCTCCAAGGCTTTGGGATTGCACTCTCACCTCACACAGAAGCTTACAGCTGCAGGCACAGAAGTTTAAGCATCTGACTGGAGCTGAATCCAAACCCCAGCATTCTTTCAAATCTTAATTGAAAACATCAGGACCAAATTTTTACTTGGAACTGCATCTCAATACAAGACAGTTATGCCCCACCACTGTAATCCCACTGAAACAAACAAACCTAAAGCAGGTGCCATACCAGCTCCACATTTAAAGTCTGTTTTACAGTATGCTGTTTCTGGATTCTGATCCAAAAGCTGACCTAGGCAGCAGCAAGGAAATTCATGCAGTCTAGATGATTTCTGGAGCTTGAAATTACTGTATTTCTCTCTGTTTACTGGGCATGGCCAGGGCAATGTGGTATAACTGCAGTTATGCCAAGCCTCCCGAGTACTTGGCCCCCAGTCCCACCCTTTTGCAGTGGCTGGTGCAATTTGGAACCACCTCTAAGATACATCAAAGTTCACTTCCATTACCTGTGCAGGGCAATTGCCCCTTGCTCCCTGAGTGCAAGTGGAAATCTAGACCCTGAGGTTGGTGACCTCAACAAGTCAGCTGTATGTTGTTGTATCTTGGGTGAGGTCAGGAACTTACAGCTTCTAAACTCTCTTCTTCCTGTTCAGTTTGTGTCCCGCTCTCCAGGCAGATTCTGGTCTCCTTCTCCAGCTTTGACAGTCTGGAAAAGAGAAGGAGCCAACAATGATGGATTTGGCTTATGTTTCAGGTGAGATTGTGACTATACAAGGATTTCATGCAAGTGATGTACTCTCTTTTTAACATCACAGCCACTAAAAACTCCCCAAGGCAGAATGGAAAGCACAGACATGCAGGAAGGCCTGCACAATCACGGAGGTTCTTGAAGAACAGAGGATACTGTGTATATTTAATTAAAATGGACGTGTAACTCTGCAAGTGTGGTGAAGGTCATGACATTCAGTCCAAAGGGATTGATCTTTGGTACAGTCCAAAACTGCCAACTCTTTGGAAGTAGGTCACTCTGTTCACTGAATCCAGTGATTAATATTGCCTCTGTTTTCCTGTGGTATTTTCAGGGGCTGAGGTTTCTAAGAATTGTTTGGTTATGGCTCATTACCTCTTCTAGGAAGACCACATAGAAGCAATTACTGTGACACCAACCTCTCATAGCAGATAATGTCCAGGAAGTCTTATCTGTCTCTCTGAAGTGGGGATATGGAACTGCTTGGGGAATTTGCCACTCCTGAACAGTCGTGATGATCTACACCCACAGAACTGAGCTGAGACAGATCCTCATACAGATCTCACTGTGAAAACTCTCTCTCTTAGAAAAGCTTGGAATTAAACTTATTTTAGACATTTCTAAGGAGCTTTTGCAAGCTCACACACTGCTAAATGTAGCCTGCCAATATCACGAAGAGGACTACAATCCTGTTTTAGACAAGTGATTTGGTTAAGGCCCCACACAGAGATGATTCATACAAAATCAACTGTGGAGGAGTGAATGAAGAGAACAGCCTCAACTAGTCATCCTATCTTTCTGAATAACCCAGGGATTGTTCAAACCCAAGAGGAAATGGGTAATTTGCCTTGACCTGTGGCATTTCAGGAAAGCAAAATAAAATCTCTTTTGCCCATGGAAGAGAATTGTGGTTTATCCCTATACAGACAACCACAAAATGTTATTACAACCAAGTGCTCAGGAAATTCCCCATCCAAATCACACTGATATTTCAGCTTGCTGCTGATCATTCAGAGACTTGGTAACTACAGCAGCCCTGAAAGAAAAGAGCTCCAAATGTTACAGTGCACCTACTTCATACCTCTCTTTGTGATCCTGCAGCTCCTTCTCGAGTTTTTCCCTCTTCTGAGTTTCATTTCTAAGGCAGCAGAGCAGCTGGCTCACAGTTAGCTCCTCAGACTCCAAATTCTTAGATTCATCTGCAGATTTGCTCCTGCTTCAAACCAAACCAGATATAAGTAACAGCTACCCCTTTAGCAGCACACTCCTTTAACCCTAATGCTGGGATCCAGTCAGAGGCCACCATTTCACACAGTGCTGGAAACCAGTGCTCTGAGCAAAGGGCTCATTCCCAATTGCCAAGAGCCAAGACCAGGAGCATGTGTATGCAAATGAAGGGCACAGGCAGTCCCCTTCCAGCAGAGGGAACAATTCAGCACTAAAGCAAGGAAAGCAAAGCAATCATGACAATATGAAACCAAATACACTTACTCTGGCCTATTTTGCAGCCCATTCAGCCAAGTGCTGCTGTCTATTCCTACAAACAACATTTTTTACCAATAAAGCAGGGAACATTGCTTATCTCTGCCTTGCTCCTTTACAGAAAATATAGCATATTCCACTTAAAATGGTAATCAGAAATCACTTTATTTTTTGGAAAAAAAAGTCTCTTTAATGTTTCACCCTCCTCACATTCCATAGCTCTTTTCAAAATCATATTATGTTACTGTAAATTGAACCAGAACAAATGCAAAGCTCAAAAAACCAAGGTGATAAAATACTGTATTCCATTATATCCATTTTTATGGCCATATAGACAGAAAGTCAAAATCCCCAAACTATATGGAAGACAGGCAAGTTAGACTGTACAGTTAAGAGTTCTCAGCTGTAAAACAGCATGTGTTAAAAATTCTGCTTTTGTAGTTCAGAAAAGAAACCAAAGCAGAGTCTTCTGTGTGCTTTTGAGAGCTAGTAACCTCTGGTGAGCAAAATTCAATCCCCAAAAGACTTTTCAGCCAGGGTATTTTAAGTAAATAACTTTTATCAGGGGATTTTTAGTGCAGTTCTACCCTTACAGAAATAAATCCATCCTGAGTGGTTCACATTTCTTTGAACCTGTTAACAGCACCCGTGTAAAGTTTCAGGTCTGGACAAAGACACGTGGTGACACTGGAAATATTTTAAGAGCTACGTATGCCCCCTGTTCTTGTAGATATGGCCCAGATTCTCCTCCAAAGCTAAGCAAACTCCACAGGGAATGTCTTATCGTAATCAGTGTTCTCACAAGCCACAACTGACAATAAGCTTAATCCTTGCAGTTCCGTCTGTGGTCAGCAACTCTCACAGTTTTACTGTAACAGTTACAACTGCAACACCCTTTTGTTTTTCCTCCGTCAACTACTTATCTGCATGCTGAGGGACAAGTTCCTATGATATTACACTGAAGCACTGTTCTCCCTTGCAGTGACATAGGAAGTGACAACATGGAGCACTGCTTTCTGGCCTGCTACGTTGTCAGCATTTTCTGTATCCTTCCCTTTCAAAAGCAAAGGCACAAAGTAAGAGTTCAGCCAAAACCATCTAACTGCTAAACTGGGCAGTATCCAAAATGGAAATTTGAACAGTATCAGATGTCTATGTCCACGAGGAGTAAAGGTTCAGCCAGGGGCAAGAAAGTCCCTTGTGTCCTGGAGCTGATGTAAAGATCAAATTTTGAGAAGTAACCTGAACAGAATGCTGCTATCTTAAACCCAGTAACCTGAAAATGACTATATTGCACTATGTGTCTACCCCGTCATGGATACACTTCATACCAACCACACAAACAGGGCCAGATCTGAAAGACTACAAGACCTCTGACCTTTACCAACATCAGTATAACTGAGTAGAGGGCAGATACTCTATTAGATGGTCTCCAATGATTAGGAGGGAAAAAGTCCCTGCAGCCTCTTTTTCTTTTCTGTTTGGCCTCCCTTAGAAGCCTCAAGAGTTGGCAAGTCAGAATGTCCATAAATGCCTGGCCAATTGGCCAGAATATGCACTCCTTGACTCTTGTCAGCTAGTAAAAATCAGAAGGAAATTATCAGAGAGCTGAGGGTCTTACTGCATGGTAGGAAGGTAGAGCTACTGCAATGGAGGAGTGCAAAGCCATAGAAAAAGAGGATTTTCTAGTGCATTCCTCAGAGAAAGAAGTTCCCTTACATTGAAAACAAAGCCCAAGGCAGAAGTCTGGATCACACATATCACACAAGAACCTACGTACATGTAGACAGCAACATTACTGGGCATTTCACCACTATTCTCTTGATGTTCATTTGCAGTTCTATTTATTTCCCCTTCCTAGGAGAGAAAAAATCACTATTAGCTTGGTATTTGAACTAAGCAGGACAGGGTTTTATTTATTTGAGTTAAGGAATGAAAAAAAACAGGGAGAACTGCTATCATGGCAATACAGATAAATAAAAAACTCCTACAGATCATCTTTATGTTTGGAAATTCTGAATGTAAATACTTCACATGCCTTTTCCTGTATCTCTTCCAGCTTGATTAGAGAATAAGAACAACAATGAGATTTGCCCTTCTCCATTCATCAGCAACCTCCACAGCCTCCCCTGTGAAAGTGACTGGGCACCACACAGCAAGTCAATGGCACTACAGGTGACTTTCAATATAAACCTAAAAATCACTCTCCAGCCTCCTAAAAGAACCACTCCTCTTTCCCACTACAAACCCCACTCCTTGATCTTTGCAGCCCAAAGGAAAATCCTTCTAGCAAATTAAAAGGAGAATACACCCCTGAGTTTTCTCTGACAACTCCAAACAAATTTTAATTACATTTTTAAAATTTCTTGTTGCACATCTACCTTCCAGAGAGAGGATATGGGGAACAGAGGGATAGCAGAGGCCTGCATTTTCACATTTCAGTTTGCCTGTGAAGATTTTCCAGATAGAAGAACAGTAAAAAAGTACATTATTATTATGCCTCTAGGGAATATTCTCTAGAGATTTGCATTTACATTTTGTTTGCCTGCATCTCTGCTGATATGTCAGTAGGAAGTAAGCCCCATTCTCAAAAGAAAATGCACAGGTGCTGCCCCTTAACAAAACATAGGACTGATATTCCCAGAAGTTACAACTAAGACTTAACATTTTTAACTAGTGCAATAGAGGCTATCTATGAAATTAATTTATTTAGAGCTTTAAAGTGGAATAACAAAAATTAATTCCAAGTCCTGTACCACTACTTTTACACTATCTTGTAATACACAAGTGCTCTACAGCAGGTAATGTAAGAGACCAAAGAATTACAGAATTATTTTGCCTGGCACCTGGCTGCAGGTTACTGTGTTCCTGTTATTCCCTTTACTTACATTCATCCCAATCTCCACAAAGGAATCCTCTGCTGAGATGTTCAACTTGACTTGCAGCTCTGAAATGATGGCAAGCAGATCTGCCTTCTCAGCCTGGAGCCGCTGCACCTGGGACTTCAGCTGCCTCACTTCCTTCTCGGGAGCCATGCTGCCCTCCTGGGACAAACACACCTGCATGAGCCAACCAAAGGGAACACCAGCCAAGGAGCATGCAGCCTGAACATAACAGTGTCCTACATCCTCCCTCTTCTGTTCAGGCTTGCCTGAAAACCCCATACAGTACATACAGACTCCTAAACTATGGTTTGGTTCACTCAACAGCAAGAAGTCTAAACTCTGAAACCAGCTTAACCAACACTGGGCATCCCACTGCTGGAGAATATGGGACTGACTCTCTGAATGCACAGATAATTAGGGTGTACATTTTTGCCTGAATCTATGCCTTTTGCTACCATACAGGATATCAGAATTACTGCATTTTCCCACCCATATCCCTATTCCTCTTTTCCCAAAGCTAACCAAGATTCAAGGGGGAAAAGACCAGTTGGGCAGCAAGCTTTTTCACACACCCCATTCTTAGTCTTTCCCCACCACCTAGCTTCTTTATACCCCATTTCCTTGTATAAATCTTCCCAATTCCTTGACCTTCACACAAAGTCCTAGATCCCTTCCACAAAGTCTCTCAGTTCCTCAGAGATTGTCCCTAAACTTCTCTCCTTCCAATCATGACCATTTCCTTTGTCTTCTACCTTTTCCCTTCCTCTAGGTTACTCTTAAGCCTCTACATAACCAGCAAGACTCATTTTCCCTCTCCTTTAAATGCCATTATGAAACTTTCCCTGTGAGTTTGTTTCTTCCTTATTTTGTAATCTGAGCTTCCACCTCCTGATAATGCCTTCATTACACCACATACCATCAATTCCAATTCTGAACAATTCCTGGAATCCGAATTACATTCTAAGCTATGATTATGCCAAATCTCCATATTATCTCTATGTTGACAATGCCTCTTATCCCACAATACCACTCTGCCCCTCTGACCAGCTTCTGCCTCTGATTTTGTACTTATATGTAAGAGGATGCATTTAGAAGCAGTTCCAGGGAAGGAGAGATTTTAGATTTCTCAAGCAGGTGGGAAAACCCTGGCAACTTCATACTTTAGGCATTCAAAGTACAAGAAGTTCTACAACAGATAGAAGGATTAAAAATCCTCTACTTTCCCTTAAAAAATATTCCAGATTTATGGAATTCTGAATGATTTATGAAATCCTGAATTTTCTTGACAATCCTGAAACACAACTTTCACTCTGTAAAGACTGTGTAATACTTACACAATCACATTATTTAAACGTGATTTTCCTCCCCCTTGCATCTTCTGAGCTTATTGGCCAATTTTGATTTACATACTGAAACATTTATTACAGAGTTCCATAAAACAGGAGAGGAAAGGAGAGTCTACTAGTGACTCTGTTGAGAAAAAGGTTAATATGCTCATCAGACAACAGAGAATCCACATGAGTCCTGGAGGTACCAGACACCAGAATGCATCTGTTTGGCTCTGCATGGAACTTCTTACATAACTTTTCACATGACTATTTGGGACACAAAGCAGGTTTTGTTTTGATCACCTCTGCCCACAGACACCTTCAGTACCACCTGCAAAATGGTGCCTGGCTACTGTGCAACCACCTGCAACATTAAAAATTATGTGTGACAGAGTCAAAGGCAGGACACAGAGAGAAAGCTCAGTCAGACTCAAATGGAGCAGCAGAAACACAGATCTAATCTGACCTCAGTAAAAGAGCTTTCATAAAAGAAGACTGATATAAAAAAAAGAGATGGCAAGTAGTTTTTTTGCTTGTTTACACGTAACTTTTCCCTGGAAACATGCTCCTGGAAACACAATACAAAAAGCAATCAGATGACCATGAAAGACAGATAATCTAACAAGTAAAGGGAAGCATAAAGTAGAGAGATATCCAAGAATAAATTTTAAAAAGCAAGAAATGCTAGCTCTTATTTATTATGTAAAAAAGTTTAATTATTATTGTTTATTAAATACTACCAAAAAAAGTACATTATTTCGGCCATAATTTTCTGTTGCTACACTCTGAAAGGCCTCACTTTATAAGGTAAGTCAGATCAAGACCATTTCTTAGAGCTAAGGATAAAAAACCAGAAATGTTAACAAATCTCCAAACCATCCCAGTGTGATGAATCCTAGAGTCATAGAAGGGACTGAATGCTCCAAACTTTCAATTCAAAAGCATGTCAATCTAACCAATTCCTTATTTACCATTTCAGCTCCTTCTTCTCTTTCCTTTAAGCTCTGAAGTTGCTGCTGAAGCTGTTCATTTTCAATGCACTTGGCCTGCAAGCACTGCTTAGCCTCCTTAAACTTTAATTCATAAAATTCTCGTTCTTCTTTCTGCTTCTCTCTCCAGGTGGAAAGTTCCTCATATCGGTCCTTCATAGCTTGGTTGTGCAACTTCATGGCTTCTAAATGGTAGCCAGAGAGAAGACACTGAATCACATTAATACTCTGACCATGAAAACAGATTTCTACTACATGAGCTCAGCATTCTTCAGCATCAAATGGGTTGGCAATAATAGGGAATGAAATGTGAGCCTTTGTCTGGCATACCTTAAATACCAAGCCAAAACCAAACTTATCACAGTTAGCACTATAATAAATAGCTTTAAAGCCACTGCTGAGATCACATGCCCACACTCACTCACTTCTTTACTTTTTCCTAAACCAAGAAGCCAGGAGGATTGTTCACAAGAGATACTTGGTATCTTGCTGTGTGTGGTATTTACATGATCAGCCCAAATGAAACTGCTGAATTGAGCTTCTAAAACTATTGAGACTTGGCAGGGAAAACATCCTAGACTAGTAAATTACTGTATGGAAACAGATGCTACCAAATCAAATGTCTCAAATATGTCAAACAATGCTCTCCCCTAACATTTGGTTAAGATTCGATTGCAAGCATTGAAAAAATATACCAAACAACTTACAGCTGAGTCAGTTCCCTGTAAGTAACAAAGTCAGTATGTAACAATATCAGTCTTACTACTGCAAAATGCTTACAAGATTTTTAGGCAGAGTCGATGAAATTATTTTAGACATGCTTTTTTAAAGGCAAAAAATTCTAAGCCGGTTGCTTAAAAATCCTTTATACTTTTACTTTTCAGTAACTTCCATTACAATCCTGATGTCATATGATAAACTGCCCATAAATCCTCCAGGTTATGAAACAAAAGTATAGTCTGGAGAATGATTCTGCAAGTTATAGGTTACAGCAGCTGTAAATATGTCCCTGAACATTATATTATATAAGGTTTTTTAGCAAAATACCAGACATACTTCTACAAACAACTTTCCTGATAGATTCCCATGAGACAAAGAACTTGGACCAGGTCCAAAAATTATTCAGGAATAATTTAAACACCAGTGTAAAATCATAATACAGGAGATATGTGACTTCATAGTTTGCTGTCATATAAACAGTGAGATACCTCTGTCTTTTACACAGAAAATTCTCAGATCCCCTGGGTTTTGCTCTAATCATTTAAAGAAAAAAAATAACTGACACCTAAATTCCAGATCCAGAAGTAAATCTATCTCACACAAAGGACTCAAATCATTAGGAATTTTCAGGTAAGGCTATTGGTTTCTCCCAGATGTACACTGCCATAGCCACCACTCTTTTTTGAAGTATAGAAGGTACAGTACCCACCCCCCTCCTAATGCAGCTTTGGCAAAATGTTTGTAATGGAGCTAACAGTTCTACAAGACAAACCAAAAAATCCTTTAGACGTTGATGAGCAAACAGCACATCATAGGAAGAGATTTTTCATGTCACCTTCTAAAATACACAGTGCTACCCTACTTACATATAAAACCCTAGAGCAAGTAAGTCACCCTTACCAATATTGGGCTGTCCTCCCCTTAATCTACAACAGCAATTCAATTTGATGTTGCTACCAAATATCCTATTGATGTGTCTTATCAAACTGGCATTGTCACTTGCAAAGTTGTTTATACAGTGAATGCTACCCAGCAAGGGCAAAGAAGCACAGAATTCATACTCATAGGACAAAACAAACTCTTCAGAAGAGACTTGGGGCTCTTGTATTTTAAGAGCAGCTCACGTGCGCATTCATTCACCTTTTAACTCATTGTTCTCAGTGATTAGTTCTTTCATCTGCTGCACCATCTCTTCGGGAGTGTAGGTGTTAAGGGCTGGGACAGCCGTGCCGTCCACTCCGTTTTCCATTTTACTTTTGGAATGCTCTTCATTTTCAGCAGGACGGCCTTTCAACTTGCTGGACATCTCCGAAGCAGCTGTTATAAGTTTTGCCAAGAGAAAACTTTCAATATCTTGCCCAATTATAAAGAAAGCATAATCACACACTCATTTTATTAACACATGCAAGCCATATGCCTTGTCACAGCACAAAGGCACCTTCAATCCCTCTAAGGCCGTTACACCAGAGTATATCCGTGAGCCTACGTTAAATCTTCCATTGCCTAAAACTCATGATCCCCAAGAGCCTTTCGGGCTAACCATCCCTTCCTCAGGAGCCCATTTTCTCTGAGAATGAGACTGCCGCCTCGCCCTCTCCCTTCCCAGCCTTGACAATACTCGGGCCCCGCCGTCCGCCCGGCCCTGTCGGCGCTGCCTTTAACGCCGAGAGCCCATTTCCGCTGATTTTTAACTTTCATTTTCGCTTTCTTTTCCCCTTTTCCCGTTCTCCTGCACATCCCTCCGCGGTGCTGGGGAGGCTGAGGCGCCTGCACCCGCCGCTGCCCAGGCACGGTCGCTCCGTCCCTGGGCCAGACCAGCCCCCGGGAGCCGCAAAGCGGCATTTCCCCGCCTGGCCCTTCCTTCCCGCAGGCCCACCCCGGACCCGCCGAGTCACCGGACCAGCCCGGCCATAGCGGCCGCCGCCCCCCGTTCTGGGCTGTTCCCCCCTCAGGGACCCCGTCCCCGCTCACCCCTCACGGCGCGCCCATAGCAGCAGCGGCCCCGCTCAGCTGACGGACGGACTGCCCGCCCTCCCCCGCCTCCTCCTCCTCCTCCTCCTCCTCCTCCTCCTCCTCCGCGGGGACTTCCCAGCTCAGCACCTCCCACCCCCGGGCACGCAGCGTTCGCTTCCTTCTCGCGTTCCCGGCTCCCGCCCTGAGGGCCGCCGGCCCGGCGGAGCGGGACTCAAATCCCCCGTGGAGCAGCGAGGTCGTGTGGGGAGCGCTGCTCCTCAGGGGGAAAAATACTGCGTTTCCATGAGGCTGGAAAAGACCTCTGAGATCTTCGAGTCCAGTTTATGACTGAGCAGCACCTTGTCAACCAGGCAATGGCACTGACTGCCGCTTCCAGACCTTCCTTTACAGTCACCTTCAGGGACAGTGATTCCACCACCTCCCTGGGCAGCCCGTTCCAATGTCTAATCACTCTTTACGTGAAAAAATTCCTCACAATGTCCAGCCTAAAGCTTCCCTGGAACAGCTTGAGGCCGTGTCCTCTCATCCTGTTGCTGATTTCCTGGGAGCAGATCCCGATCCACCTGACCCTCCTGTCAGGGACTTGTAGAGGGCGGTAAAGTCTCCAGGATAAACAAACCCAGCTCCCTCAGCTGCTCCTCACACGACTCCTGCTCCAAACCCTTCCCCAGCCCCATTGCCCTTCTCTGAGCCCCTCCAGCACCTCGGTGTCCTCCTGAGCTGAGGGACCCAGAACAGGGCACATTGCTCGAGGTGTGGCTCCCACTGCCCAGTGCGAGGGGGAGGAATGGCTTCTCCTGGCATGAGGCCTGAAAAACGATCGAGAGGTGAGTGTGAGGTGAACGGAAGGAAATGTTATTGCACAGGGAACTTAGTGATTTTTGCCACAGGGTCAAATCAATTAGGAGGGGGTTTGCCATGCTGTGGGGGTATAGTCCACTAATGGCTGTCAAATGTTGTGGCTGGATGTAGTGTCTAGCCCTGGAAGCCTTTAAATGCCAGATTCCAGGGATGGGGTTAGCTGGGGTCATCCATCCTGCACAGCCCCAGTGCTTTGTGACTGTGCTTAGCAGGATGTGGGTGTTATAAATACATATTATGTATATATATAATTGGCTTTTCGCAAATATTAGGGTGGATACAATATGTGTGGTGTTGAAATGGTTTTTAAGATATGGTTTTCTTTAGGAGTAACATAGGCTGATAAAGTGTCTTTGTAGTAAGTGAACTGCCTGCTTGGTTGGATAACACCCAGTGAAGACATCTACTGCTGATACACCAGCTACCAGCACCAACTGCAGAAATTGAAGACCACAGCCCAAGTTAAGACTGATAAGAAAAATAAATTAAAACCACAGCCAAGAAACATGCATGCTCTGAAAAGGTGGACTCAAGGAGTGACCGTGTAAAACAGTTTTTGGAATATGGAAAACAGTTTGTAGAAAAATTTGAAAATGTATGGTGGGTCTATAAATATGCAACAAGCTGATGAATTTAAGGGGTGTCCCCAAAACAGCAGAGGTGCTCTTGGCTGAATGCCAAGCACCTGGCCATTATAACCTTTTGCTTTATTATTTGTGCCTTATTGTCTTTTATTAAACCTTTTAAAATCTACCAGGAAAGGTAACCTTGCTTTTCACATGGACCTGGCAGTACCTCAACTGCCTCTTCTTATGTAATAAAGACAACCATGACGTTTTGGTTCCTTCGTTTACAATGTGAAAAATTGTAGCCATTGTAGCTAAAATGTCAGCTACATACCGATGTGGAAAATACCAATCTTTAATTAAAAAACCCCATGGCTCGAAAATAAGCTCTTTTGGTTTGAAATGCTGCTTTGCCATCTCCTAGGAGTTGTGAGCTGTATATTGTTTAATGAAATCAGGCCTTTCCATGGGCTGGTCTCCCCAGCTACCTTCCAAGTGCCACAGCCAGGGATTTCCCAGGATGAGGGAGAGAAGTAAGGTGCCCCTTGGATGGTGGACACTGACACAGAGGAGTCCTTTTACAGGTTCAGCTTACAAATCTCCCAGGAAATAAAGCCAGCAAACATTTGGGACCCCCTACATGGCAAAGAAAAGGTCTGATAGCAGATGTATGCTTTCTGAGTCCATAATCCATGTGCTTTTTGCTTACACTGCTAATGAACAGTCTGCCTCCTTGATGGTACAGTGAGATCTTCTCTGTGTGAAGGAGTGTGATCTTGGAATTGCTGTCATCTCCCATCACTGCATCTGTGCCTGGAGGTTAGACAGGAATGTATGGGAGTTAGAGGGGCAATAAAGAAACCTTCTGAGAGACTGAGGAACAGAATTATTAGCAGCTCATCATAGCTTTTTATTTGAGCTCTGAGCTAAATTCTTGCAGACAGCAAGACCCTACTGCATATGCAGCAAAGAAAATTGAATTTTACTTGTCAGAGGAGTTAAAATAAACATTTGCTGTTTTTTTACACTCCTGATAGCTGTTTGTTCCCTCAGTAATCCCAGGTCTGGTTTTAGTACCCAAAATTAATTTTTGACCAGAGATCTTATTAAAGCCACAAATACCCAAGTTTTGGGGAAGCAGTTTATCTTTTTAGTGTATGCTTCACTGCCAGTAAGATTTATGTATCTCACAATTCTTTGAAGAGATCCAAATGCAAGAATAGTCCTTGCTGGCAATTTTAAAATGGAGGTGGGTTGCCTGGAAGCAGAAATCATATATCTGATTCTAATTGGAATGAAACACTTTGCTTTTTAAAAGCCAAGGAAAAATTAGAGTCCTTGTAGATATGGAAAGGGGATAGATAACAAAAGAGGCTGTGTGGAAAAAAAAAGAGATATTATTTATTTACATTAAAGAAAAACGTCTTCTGTCTAAGGAAGATTGAAGTGATTGCACAAAACTCCTGTTGCACATCAGCCTTGTGGGAAGACAAGGGATAAAGCAATTGTTTGGGCCCTCTTATGTTATTCACATTTTTTTTTTTCACCAGTTTCTCATGTGATGAATCCTTTTGTCTGCAGGTTACAGGTGACACACAGAAATGAAATGTGTGGGCTCTGTGTAGGAAGGAGATCTGTTCTGGCTCTCCTGGTGAGTGGTCTGAACTGCTGGGCTGAGTTAGGAGTAGCCCATGTCTCTATGCTGTATGGCACAGATAATAAACATTTGGAGATAAGAGGTATAAAAGTGTCCAGCTTTCCCCAAACCACTCCATAACATTTGTTTGCAAATAAAGACTTTGGTTAGCTCTGGATCTGAGGGCTCAGATGAAGTCAAGTTACTTAAGAAATTTCCTTGTGGCATCTGAGCCATGGAAACAGTCTTTGTGTACACCCTGACTCCCTAGCAAATGTGGGATAATTCAGTTTAGCTTAGTCTGAAATGATGGAAAATTGTGCTGAATTATCACATCTGTCTGGGCTAATATCTTAGGTACTGTTTTTGCAGTTACCTGGGAGCTGAGTCCTGAGAATCAGCCAAGGCTTGAACTTTGGAAAGCTTTGGTACAAAGAACACCTTTCTATGAATATCTCTACTTATATACACTCAGGGCTTATGATTTATCCACCTCTGTCTGTCGTGGATTATGTGGAACTTGTGCCTCTGAGTCTCTTATGCTGGCTTTACTCTTCCTGTCTTTCTAGTCTCAGCATTACCTTCTTGACTGTTGTTGCAGTAGCTGCTGGAAACTCCTGATTTTGGCCAGTATCCCATAGATAATGTACAGACATAGCCCAAAGACTGTCTCCTCTCTCAGGACACAAGGAATATACACTGTCCTGGTCTGGATTGTGTCTTCTGAGCAGCTCAGGTGCCTAAAGAGGCTTTGCTTTATTCTGCCACAGAGCTCTCTGCATGTCTGTGGAAGAACTACTAACTTTGATTAATATCTGGGCCTCTTGCCAGCATAAATGCTGGAGTGTTTGCTGTGACTTCAGATTTGCTGATTAAGCTTAACTTCCAACTGACAGGTGATTTGAAAACATATAAAGATATGTTCTTTGCGGGCTTTGAGCAGATTAAGTGGGGGAGAGGGGTTGTTACAGAGCATATCCAACTTCTGCAGTAAGCAGTACTCTGTGATGAATGTCACCATAACCTAGACAGAAGTCAGATAGGGAAAGGCATTCATTTCTTCCAACAACTAAGTACTACCATGGCCTGGAGAGGGCTTAGAGCCAGCTGGTAAAATTTACATTAAGCAGAGTCAGGCCTTAGATTATCATCTACAGTAAAACATCTACAAAGAGCATGAAAGTCTGATGCATGATCTGAATGTTTATCTACCCCTGACAGATGGTATGACATGTTAAATCTGAGATCATCACGGATTTTTGATTATCAGTCCAGTATTGAATCTGTTGCTATTGACACTGTTCTTACTTTCCAAGGGAAAATCATCAAAAAGGAAGTCCAGGAAGCCAAAAGATGACAGAAATAAAATAGTAGGTCCTCTTTTTAATCTAATGACTGTAGGCAGGATATGTGAAGTAAAGGTAGTGCCAAAGAATGTGTCTAACTAACTCTTTTTGTTCTGTTGTGAGTTTAATGCAGTGTGTTGTAGTCCTCTTTCCCTCCCACCTACGGCCAAATGGATAACATCTTTTAAAACTGCAGTTATATAACACTCCTGTGCAATGACACAGGAGAGTAAAGATGTTCTAATACAATTTTTGGATGATCTAATGCAGAGGCTGCTGGTTTATAGGGAGACTGTAATGCCATGATTTTATTTTTCAGATTTTTCCTTTCTCTAGTGAGCTGCAGTTTGATTGTGCCAGCTTGCTGGAATTCCTCATCAGCAGCTCTGATGTCTTTCTTGAAACTAACTCATTCTGTCAGCAGTCAAAAATATTATCTGTAATTTTTTTCTAATAAATTCAGTGATTTGAGTCAAACTAGCAAAGATGTCCCACTTATCCTCAGTCTAGCATGAGCAGCAGCCATGAAAGGTATTCCACACTATTTCCTCTAGGTGCCTGGCCCTGCCTTTGGAGTTCTGATGACAAAGTAATTTTCTGCCTGTCAGTAAGCTGCTTTAGAATTTTTGCAGAGGAGAAGAGCAAAATGTTAACTGCAGGTCTGGTGGTTTTGTGATTTTGTCACTGTCATTGCAGAGGAGATGAACTGACTCATGGCTGTGGAATAACTACTACGGACAGCACTGTAGGGTCCTTGTTCAGGCTGTCTTCTCTTCCCTGACTGCTCAGCAGATACTGGTGTCAACTCAGGATGCAGTACATTTCACTCAACAGCTGCCATGACAAAAATAAGATGGATAAATGTGCAGAAAAGCTAAAAACCAAACTGACCATCATCCTTGTTTTCTCTTTCCGATAGGTGGCAGCAAATCTCTTTCCATATCATCCAGTTGAACAGGTCAGGGGCTCCAGAATGCCAGAAGAGTTTAAAAATATAGGCACCTTTGCCCTTTTCTTTTGCTCTTTCTGAGTGTGAAATTTGCACCAAGAAGGCAGTGGACTGAGAAAATATCTGAAGCCCTTGGAATGTGGCACGGCTGCCAAGTACAGCCGTGCCAGGAAAACAGGCAGATCAACAAGCAAATGTGACCCAGGACTCAGGGATGGGGGAGGGAGGTTTACTTTTGCCTAAGGGTGATTAAAAGCGGGACTGTTTTAGGTTTTAATTGACAAGGAATTGGAGAGCCATGGAAGAAGGGAATGGAATGTGAGGATTCCAGGTCAGATGGAGAAGTCATTCATTGTCAAGGAGCAATGACAGTGCACCTTGTGGAGGAAGAATCACACAGAGTGGACTGTCCAGCACAGTAGGCTCTCCTTGGAAGAAGTGATTTCTTAATGTTTGTATAAATCTTCAAGAGGAAATTAAACAAGAATGGAGCTGAGGAAGCCTCTCTTCAGAAAGTTGGAAAAATCTCTTGCAGATAAGACTGTTTTCTTTATCCTGAAATGCACCTTGTGCTCATCATTAGATGAGAACAGCTCCATACCACCAGATGGGAGGGATGAGCCAGGCTCCCATCATACATTTTGCCATAAAGAAAGCATTGCTTCCTGGCTGCAAAGAGATGGTCAAAATAAAAATATTTAGGTGTAATGTTGTTTTAAATGTAAAAACCACATTATATTATTTTTAAAACATTATTTTAAAAAGCATAACTCTCAACTGTAGCCAGAAGCAAATGAGTTCTTCATGAATTTTACCACTTAAATCCATTTTAAAAATCTCTTTCTAACGTTTTTAGTCATACTTGCCCCTTATTTTCTTTTTACCTCAAATGTCTTGCTAGGATTTTTAGTTGAAGAGGTCTTTAACTCCACAAGCTGCTTTCCTACTAAATGTGGAAAATGTCACTCTAGTGGGTTGTGTAATTACCACTCCTCACTATTTCTCTTTTTACACAATCTGGAGGAGGGAAATAGGGCTACCCCAGTGAACTGAGCTGCACTGGAATTTTTGATGGGATGTAGCAAAGACAAATTGGTAAGAGGACAATTCCAGAACATTATGTAGGGTGTTACAGTACAGAATTTCCCAATAAGACACCCCAGATCACACTCTTGATAGGAGCTAACTGGGTTTCTTTTTCTAGAGCATCTTCTGGGTCTACAAGCCATGAACCCTCAACAGTACTCCACGGGACATGGGACCATATCTTCATCTTTCGCTTGAGATACTGTGGTTTCTACTGGATGGAAATGAAACTTGCAAGCATAACTCATAAATTGGAGTATTCTCTTGATCATTTAAGGGATATTCTTATGTTGCAGCCTTGGCTTGTCTCAGTGATGGCTGTAGGAGTACCCCAGCATACCTGGGAATATAGCTGCTGCAATGAGGCTTGGAGTGCAGTTTGTATGGTGTTTAAGCCTCTTTGAGTCAGCACTGTCATTGAAAGAAGTGCAGGTGGAAACATGCAGACAAGCAGATCAGAGTGAACCAGGCCAGAGGTTTTTAACCTGCATCAGTTTTTACCTAAACAGTTTTGCTTGTGCTGGCTCAAAACATGCTCACATGGTTTTGGTAGAAGGCTGGGGAGAATCAGCCTTTGGACCTGTTGGAAAGGTCCAGAAGAAGGCCATGAAAATTAACAAAGGGCTGAAGCAACTCTCCTGTGAAGGCAGACTAAAAGAGTTGGAGTTGATCAGCCTAGAAAAGAAAATGCTCTGGGGCGACCTTATTGAAGCTTTTCAATACTAAAAGGGGGCTTGTAAGAAAGTTGAAGAGAGATTTTAACAGGACAAGTAGTGACAGGATAAATGTAAACAGTTTTAAACTGAAAGAGGGTAGGTTTAGAGTGGACATAAGAGTAATTTTTTTGCAAGGAGGGTAGTGAAAATGGGCCAAATTAACCAGAAAAGCTATGGATGGATACCCAATTCCTGGAAGTATTCAAGACCAGGTTGGATGGGGCTTTGAGAAACCTGATTTAGTGAAAGGTGTTCCTGCCCATGACACTGGGAGAGCAGTGAATACTGGGAATAATTTGGTTTGCAAGAAAAGGTAGAGAAGGAGGATTGTTCTGAGGCTATTTGAGGCAGTAAACTCAGACTGAAATTTTGTCAGGAAACAAAGTGGTTTTCAGACAGCTGAGGGCGCTGAGCACTTCTTAAATGAGGTTGGCGTTTTGCAGGTTTGGGCTTCAAGTTACTGCACTAAAATGCTCTAATCCCATGTAGTGATGCTGGGGAGCAAAGCCTGGGCAGGGGTTCAGGGTCCAACATTGCCAATAGCTGAAAAATGAAAGACCCAGAGCTGGTTAAATTACTGCTTTTGTGCTTCAGTACAAGCATAAATTTATTGCCTTAATTTTAATGGCATCTTGAAAGAAGTCTTAGATGACTGATTTCCCCTTCTGAAGCAGCAGGGTTTTGTTTATTTATTGCAATTTCAAGTAGCATCAAGAGGTAGAACTGGAGAAAAATGTTAGGCTCATATATCTGTATATTTGTATTCTGGTCATCTTCTGTCAGTTTTCTCTCATCCTGGTTTTATCCTTATCACTGAGATCCTCTTCTTTGCATGAGACACCTTTGCCAGAATCACAACCTATAGCTGTCCTGAATTTCCCAAGAAATGGCCTCTCTTGAGGTGGAATCTGCATTTTGGGCACATCTGTTCAGGTGTGGAAAAAAGACACGGTGATTTCATTTCACCCAGACTATGATGCATGATTCTTTGTAGGGATTTTTAATATAAATCAGATTTCTCTGGATTCTCATTTATCTTGCATTGATTTGTCTAGCTTATTCAAGCTTCTTAAAATCATTCTGTGGTTTTTATTTATTCACCACTTTTTATTAGCAAATCCTTAATTCCTTAGTGCTTCTAAAGCTTCTTAGGACATGAAACAATGCTTCTGATTTGTTAACTCTTATTATTACTTCCAGTGGTATGAATAAAAATTAGTTTACTTTGATGAAATACACTTAATACATATACTTATTTTATTAAAGTCAAGTAATTACTGCAACTAACGTCTTTCTTAGTTGGATATTTCATGTCTTCAAAAAAAAAGGTTGATCTACTTATTGTGGCAGTAATTTCTGTAATTTTTTCAGCTCTAAAGGGACATCTTGGCTTAGAAAGTTAAGAATTTTTGAGTCAGTCACTTGCCTTGTTTTCATCCTCAGAAACTTTGATTTGCATTTTCAAGTACTGGTAATTAAATTAAAGGACCCGTGACTTGCAAGTCCATTTGACACTGGGCATGTAATTCATCTGTCTTAGCTATACATGTGCATGGTGAATTTCCCACATGGAGATAAATGTCTTAATTTAGGGTTTGTGTATGACAATGTGGCTGTGACAGTGTCTCCCAACTTCAGCTGTGCAACATGTAACAAGGCATGGGACCACCTCATTTTCTGTTTAGGTGCCCTAAGGTTTCTACATTGTGCCATAGAACAAATGTCTTCCTCTTTGTCTTCTGTGACCACACAGCCAGGCTGCAGCTGGCATGGGACCTTCTGGAGGGATGTCTTTCATCTCTGAGCACAGGACTTGGCTCCTGAGCTACCAAGCTCCTCCTTTCCTGGGAAGAAGCACAGAGAAATGATTCTGCAGACAAATGGCAGAGCATGTTTCTCTTGTCCCATTACACTCTTCACTGAGAAAATAAAACTTCTCAGTACTCATAATGTGGGATTCTCAACCCATCTCAGCATTTCCTATAATATAAAAAATGGCTTTGGCAATTTATAAGTTCCTCATGGTTGAGCCAGGCAGCACAGGGACCATCTGTTTTCTCCACATGAAGAAATACCTGGATATTAAAAGGAGAGACATGCAGAAATGAGGTGCAGACTGGTACCCAGATGTCAGATGGCTGAATCCATGTTTCTGCCTGTCAGATCTGCTGGGGGTGATTCAAACTGGATTTCTCTGTGGGTGCTCCCAGTGGCAGGTGATTTCTCTCAGGTGTCTCCTACTTAACATGTTGTCTGTCCTTGGCCTTTGGGTGCTCTAGGCAGCACTGTAGCTGCCACACCCGGGGCTGTTTGGAGGGCATGGACCAAACCTGTGTCTTACAGGTGTGACCCATAAGGACTGTGGGATGCAATAACATAGAACAGAGACATTTTACCCCTCCTGTGCTTCCTGATTCAGGCAGCCTAATGGCAAGTAGGGAAGGGGATGGATGCCACAGACAGCCACCACTCTAAATCCCTGCTGCTTCCCAAAGTGATATCCAGCCAAGGAACAAAGCAGATGAGGGAGCAGGCCTTATAATCAGGTTTAGAATTATCCATTATTATCCTAGCTGAAATAAGCTAGTTATAGAGATGGGAACAAGCTGGTGTCATAGAAAGCCAGCTATAAAAAGTGTGTTTCTAGACATGCTGAGTTCTGTGAGGACAGAGAAACAGCCTATTAAAATACCTTATTAACACACAGGTTGTAGCCTCAAAGCTGCTGCTTGCTTTATATGTGTTTTATTTTTTCTCTCATTTTCACTTGCTTGTTTGTTTGCTCTCTTATGTAAGGGGATATTGTTTTATTTGGGTAGATTATTGGATAGTATAGTGTACAGGAGGTAAACACTTGTAGTTACTTCTATTTACTCAGCTCCCTCAAGGTGAACAATTCATGATGCAGACCTGAACAGGAGCTCAGGCAGTTTCTTTATAGTAATTCCTATCATAGATTCATAGAATATCCTGAGTCGGAAGGGACACACAGGGATCATCAAGTCCAGCTCCTGGCCCCACACAGGACAAGCCCAAGAATCCCACCATATATCTGAGAGTGTTGTCCAAGCACTTCTTGAACTCAGACAGACTTGGTGTTGTGACCACTTCCCTTGGGAGCCTGTGCCCAGCCACCCTTTTGGTATGGTGTTTGCTGTCTCACTTGCAGCCATCTCTTCTTATTTCTTTTCCCCCAGCTACCTGATTTTTCTGATTGGCCATTGGGTTAGAGGGTACAAAGGAGAAAGAATACCTGGCCTCAAGTCCGTGCTGAAGAGAAAGAAAAGGCAGTCTTGTACCTGACTGAATTACATCACAGCTTCTGTCTATTCATTTATTCAAGAGACAGTGAAAGGGGAAGGAAATTTAAAAATTTTTAGGCATTGCTCTCACGGAAGGGTTAGGATACTAAATGAAGATATTATTAGTTTGATTATTACATTATATTTTCCTTAAGCATTTATTAGCATTGGAATGTCAGAGTAGGGTTCAAATGAGAGTTCCTGTCCAAGTCCCATTTCTTTGGTTTAGCCCATCATTCTCCAGGAAAGAGACAAAATCTGAATCAAGCCCAATGTCAGACATCACTAATATCAAATATCATGGCCACTATTTCCCACAAGGTTTCCATGTAAGAGATTGTTCCTACTTGCTGTTTTTTATAGTGCATCACTGTAGGGTCTGAGCTTCCCCTGATGCTGTAGTAAAAACCTATAGATCTATACACAACCTGTTCTATTTTCTGCAAGGTTTTTTTTCTTGGCTGATAACTTTCCCTTTGAAACCATCCCATTTTTTTTATAGGCTGTGCTCTGGGTGGGGATTTAGTACAAATCTCTTTAAAAGCCCCAGAAGTGAAGGCCAAATTTGAGCTGAACACAGGTGCTATTGGGGTCACAGCTGGACATGGTGAGTTTGGCAGCAATAGTATGTAGAGAGAAAATATGAGAGGGTACTTTAGGATCCTGAAGGATTTTTGTATGGGATGTGTGAACTTAAGGCTGAGGCAGGAGAGCTCAGGAAGGTAAACTTTTTAACAGGCATTTTCTCTTCTTTATTCTTGGAAAGTAAGGGGCCATCTAAGATTTGGGCTGCCTGAGACTAGCCAGTAAAGTACATGTTGGGATTGAGCAGGGGAAGATTGTGTTTGAGAGTGAGAGCTGGGTTAATACATTACTTTGGTTTTACCCCTTTGGTAAGAGCTTTGGTAAGCTCTTCAGTGTAATATCTCTACACACCCAATCTCCAAGAACTTCCTAAGTTACAGTCAGCTCCTGTAAAGATATCATTTCCCCAAACCATTACCCCAGACACATTTCATCCTTGAACCTGGGAAAGAAGAATAATGATGAGTGAATGCAACTAGAGAAATTCGAGAGAGAAAAAAATAACTTCTGTGGGAATGATTTTACACAGATTAATGTATTTCATGGACCACTTGGATTCCAGGTGACTGAAATGTGTTGGAAGAATATGCTGTTTTCTCCTTGTTCCTGTGCTTGCCACTTCCATTTTTCAGCACTTGTTCACCACTAAGCTCAGGAAGGCAAAATCAATAGTGCTCTAACATTAATAATTGAGCAAAGTAGGCAGCCAGCTGAGTAAACCCCATCTCACTTGGAATTAGAGCAGTTACTCCTGGCTTGAGCTAATATATCTGAGAATTAGGTGCAGGCTGAGGTGGAAAACGGAATAAAAACACCAAAATAAAATAAAAAAACCAAACAGATGGCTCCCCCCCGTGCTGTGCTGTCATGATTCTCACCAAAGGAGTGGAAGAAGTGAATAAGCATTGCTCTCTTGAATCATTCTGTGTTGGGATGCAATCAGGCAGAATAGTTTGAAAGCATCTTTAGTTTGTAGGAATGAACTCTCCAGGGGTCTGAGTGCTATTTCCAGGCTTCATCCTAAAGCATAAATCATGTACTTATTGAGAGCTGATCATATAAAGTACACAAAGATAAGAGTGTGAGCTTTTAACTTGGGGAGTGAAAAAAAAAAAAAAAAGGCAATAAACACACTATTGAAAACGTTTCTGAAGGGCATTTGGATACTCTCACAATGCAGGGTGAGAACCCCACTAGAATGTGATGCTCCACAACATCCCCTCACTGAAATGCTGCCATTTCTGGAAAAGACTGCAATAAATTCCTAACACCCCTAGTAAAATTATACAGTGCTAAGGGACAGGGTCTCTTAATCCCAGTAAACCACTGAGCAGTAGGATGTCACATCAGATTCTCATACCACCCTGGTGGCTTCTGCAGTTTATGGATGAAAGTTGCCTACATTATGTCTTCTTTGAAAGTACTAGATTTGGGAATCTCTAGATCAAACCTGCTCATAAATATTGAGAAGAAGGGGCTTCTCTGAGGGATAGTCTTGTTTTAATGGAGCAGAATATCAGTAAAGGCATAAATAATTTTTGAGACAGCAGGATATAGCTGACAAAGGAATTCAATGAGGATTAATACTAAGGTGTCAGCAATCCAGGAGATGCATGATAGTATCACTGCAGAGCCAACAGATAAAAAATACCATGTAAAGGTTTCCTTTCTTTTAGGAAATCTCCTGGGTTCCTTTTGCAGTGTGTCTAGGAAAAGTGCTCTGAATCCTAAGTAGTGTGAGGAGGAAAACAGCCTGATTTAAAAGTGTTAAAATATTGCCAAGGGATGGGAGCATCCACAAGGACAGCACTCTGGGGTAGTGCTGAACACTCACTGCATCAGTGCTCTTAGGTGCCGTGTTGAGGATGAGCTGTGCAATGCACCAAGTTATCCCATGGAGAATTGTCTGCCATTTCTGCAAGGAGTAAAAACTGCCTGTCATCTCTGTAAGGGGGAAGAATCAAGAAAACATTATGAACTGGTGCATGGGGGAATCCCAGTACTGTGTATCAAAGCATCCTTTAAGGGATGACACATAATCCCAATTTGTTATTTGGGTGAAGCCTGTAGGAGTGCAGCTAGGGCTGCATTTCAGCAGGGTAGAGTTTGTAGCTTTTCTCCCAAACAGCAGAACAAAATCAAAGCCTTTTATTTTCATGGCTTGCAATATGGTTTTTTATGATTTCTTTTCAATGGCCTGCAACACAACAAGAGTTGTGGCACAAAGAGATTGTGATATTCAAAAGCAAATGAAACTAAAACTTTTCTGGATAGGTCTTATCTGTATCTCCTCTCTAAGGTCTATCTTCCCCTTTTGGCTTTCTGTGCAGCAGTTGACAATATGTGTAAATCCAGAAAAGACTGGCAGAGCCAGGGGAAACCCAGGAGGCAATTAATTCTTCTTGAAAGAGCTCAGCCTAAGCAGTCACCAGTGACCTGGACTGTCTATATAGAGAGTTTAGGTAATTGTGCTGCCAGCTTGCCAGCAGGACTGGGTTTTTATGAATAACTTTTTGCAGTGAGCAGCAAATATTGTCATTAAATATGTCAGTGAAGGAGCAATTGCACAGTTCTTAGCTGCAGCAACCACTTCTGGTCTTGTGGGTGCTGCCCATCACCCTTTGAGACCAAGGTGGGTCCAGCAGAGACCACTAGGTTGAACAAGAATATCTGACCATGAACTCAAGGGCCAGAGGAAAGAAAAGAAGAGGCTTATTTGTCCCTGATGATCTACTTGGATGTGTGCAGCCTGGAGGTGTACAGATGGAATGAAAAATAAGACCATGTAGCATGATTCAGCTGATCCCAAACAAAGGTTAGGGGCAAGGAATTCCTATGTGAGCGAGAGAAGGTTTGCAGGGAATTTCCCCTGGCTGCCTTTCAAAGTTCTGGCTGCTGCATATTGACCTGTGAGGCATTTGTTTGGTTTGGCTTTTATTTTCTTTTTCTTCCTTTTTTTTTTCCCTTTTCAGTTCTTGTCTGTTTTGTTTTTGAAAGAGTGACATCCTGGCCCCTCACATTTCTGGAGGCAACACACACATTCCTTGCAGCTCTCTGTTACCAAGAGGACAGAAAATATTCTTCATAATTACACATGATTTGATCATTCCAGCATTCCTACCTCTTCCCAGAAGTTTTATTATCATAATTAATTTGTCTGGCATCTACTTACAGCTCTAGGCATTTTCCCAAACCTTTAAACACACAGTTAGCAGTTCTGAATGTTTCACTGCTGTATTTCTTTTCCTCAATTTGCTACTTGTAAATTCTTTGCTAGTAGTCTTTCCTGCAACATGAGCTTTATTCATGTAGTCCCTATTACTGTAGTATCATCATACTCCAAGATCTCTTCTTCACCACAGCACTGTAATTAAAAAAAAATGGTGTCATCCCTAGTTACAAATGAGAATCTGGGGTACAGTGGGACTAAGATTCATCTTTTGGTGACTTGCCCAAAATATCACAGAGGCAGGAAAGAGAATTACACTCCGGTGTCCCGACTCCAGCTCCTGCTGGGCCAGCTGGGTTTTGCTGTCTTACAATGTATTTCTGTTTCAGAAAATATTCTGCAATTTCCAGTCTATGCAGATCTCATCACTTTCTTAACTGCCTTTAAGGAAAGATGAACCAAGAGGGAAGTGATCTTAAGAACCAATGATTCCTATGGGAAATTGTCTTCTAGTTTCTGGATATTGGGCAGAAAAAGATCTTTTGCTTAAGAGAAATCTGAACTGTGGAGTATTAATCATATCATATGTTCATCATATCTGTATATGATTGCACTTGTCCAAGTTTCTTCGATCTCAGAGGGATGTAAGAGATGATCACAAATAATGTTGGGTTTCAACAGCCAACCCAAATCACATTAAAACGTCATTTTCATCCTCCTGTTTATTTCAATAAGAGTTGGTAGGTTACTGAAATGAGGAAGTTGAATCACAATCCAGCACAACTCTTGGTGTGATTGAGTGTGATCCCTCAGTCACCACACAATGGGCAGAGCTGTACATTAGCCTGGACTGCATGTCCCCAGGAAAAGCCATGTACTGCCATGGTGGAATTAATCCTACCTCTGTTATTGTAAATTAACTGTACAGGCGGCCAAAATTCCACAAATTCTGACTTTTCATCTGTTTAAACTCAACCCTGTGTAATGCTCTTCTCTCAACTCACAAGACCCACAGGTATCCTCAGTCTGAGCACAGGCCACCTGTGCTTTGTTTGCTGGAATGGGAGCAAGAGCCTGGAAAACAAAGCTGCTGATGGAGATGCCAAAATCGTGCTCTTTGTCAGACAGAAACCGAGTCAAAAATCAGGTTTCAACCTATGCAGAGCTTGGCCAAGCCTTACTACTAACTTGGCTTCCAGCACAAGCAGCACAGCACTGTAATACAAAACTCCCTTGGTGGGTAAAACCACTTTGCACAGACTGTTGGATTATAGCTGAGTAGGATTAGAGATGTCCTGGTGTGGGCAGCTTTCTCCAATGTCAGTGAGAGCCGGCTCTCCTGGCTCAGCACCCTGAGTCTTGGTGTGGTTCAGTGTGAGAACGTGGTGAGCAGTCTGGGGTCTCCACTCCCGTTAGGTCGTGCTCTTGACACTGTCACAGGAGAGAAACAGTCACCGAGTCCATCACGACTGAGAGAGCAGTTTGTCAGTCTTAGACATGGTGACTAGTGGCACCCAACAAAGTCCTAAATAATTTCACTGCATTTACTCCAAATACACTTTTACCTATTAACTGGGCAAAGTCTTAAAACAAACAACTAAACAATAACATTAAAAAAACCAAACCAACCGAACAAAAGCTGCCCCAAAGAAGAATAAAAAGGACTTCAAAGCATTTCACTTCCATTAATTAAGCTATATGTCTATGTCAGTCCGTGTCAGCCAACAGACATTCAGCAATCCTTATCTCTACACCGCTGAGCCTGATAAAGGTCTAATTGCCTAGGAAATGTACAGCCCTTGGGACTGCAGTGGCAAAAGCAATTTCCTTCTGCACAATGGAGCCTTAACGAAAACACCTCCTGCTTAATGAAAGCATGGAAGATTAAGGGACAAAGGTAGGGGTGTGGAGCTGGGCTGCAGCCAGCCAGGGTGTGCGTGGGATGGCTGGGGGCAGGAGGAGCCCCAGGCAGAGCAGGAGGTGCCTGTGCCATTCCTGCTGGTGCCTGCCACATCCCCAAATACAGGTGCCACCGAGCGGCAGCCCCTGCCTCCAGGTGCTGTCTGTCCTGCTGGGTGCAACCAGGGCATCCCCAGCAAGGGTAAACTCAGTCCCCACGGCTGCCTCCACTTGCCCGAGCAAAATCTGGCCGCTTGTTCCAGAAGTGTTCGGAGGTGAAAAGATTGAGGTCAGAAAATGTGTTTGAAACAACAGAGTTTCTTTGTTGCAAGTTAAAGAGCCAAGTTTAATGCAGGATGCAAAGCTGACCCTGGGGTGAAACATCACTGAGCGTCCTCAGAGGCTGCCCTCCCACGCATGAGCCCAACTCAGAAAATCTTTGATCCATTCGTGTTTAAAAGTGAGGGAGAGGGGGGAAAGCCCTACAAATTGTTCTAGAGATAGAATAAAACAGCGGAAGCAGCAGAGAGAGGTTAGTGTGTATTTTGCAGCAGATACTAATGAGGGACAGTTTTCCCATTTCCTTTCTGGTTTAGAAATAAGTTTTCGCGGACACAGAGATAGTTATGGAAGAGCTTATGAAGCATAAAGCTGAGTGAAAGACACCATGTTCGGGGGGCTGCTCACAACTCACAAGAAAAGATCTTTCTCCCTTTTTTTCTCACACAATTAGAAAAAGAGGAGTTAACACCTGTGCTTGCTTTACTCAGCCATTTTTCACATTTCCAGTTGTTCTCAGGGGAATCAAAGTGACAGATTTATGCAAAACTGTAGTTTGGATCTTTTCTTGCCCCGGAGCAAGGCTTTTATCCAAGGTTTTCTTTCCCCTTCGTGAGGGGATGGTGAAGAGGCGGAACGCATCACTCTTAGAAACAGCAAAGAAAAAAAAATCTTTCACAGCTGTTTCTAGCAGCTGAGATATATTTAATCCAAGCTAGAGATTAACATGCACCTCTGGAAGAGCTGTTTCCCCTCCCCCTGTGGTTGTTATCACCTGTGTAGCAAACAGGGCTCAGAGATGAACTCAGCAGCAAACGCATGCTGAGAGGATAGAAATGGGAAATCTGTGAGCAAGTGACTTTTTGCTCTTATTCCCAGAAATTCCTATTATGGATTGATTCTCCAAGTAAGATGGGCAACTTCTTTGCGCTGTCTACGTTATGAATGCCACTTCTAAGTTCTTCAGGACCTCAGGTTTGCCTGTGCCCAGCTCCACCAAGCCTCTGTACAGCAAGGTTTTCAACAAGGTATCTGCAAAAAGCAGTTCTGTAACTGTTGCGCTGGAGATGGGATGAGCAGAGAAGATCTCTCTCTCTCTGTCCCAGTGCTACGTGCACGTAGATGCAAATGAGTAATGGCAAATCTTCAGTAGCACAAGAACTCCTGCTGTCTCTTCAGGGCGCTGAGCCATGAGCAGCAGTTTGGAATGTGCCCTCCTGGTGAGCACTTATGTTTTATCGTCCCTGCTCAGCGTGCAAATGCCCTGAAATCCCATCCCTGAATCTGTAAGGGTTTGGGAGGCAGAACTATTAACACCTGGATGGACTTTCCTGTGGTGCTTGTCTCCGTGTTATCTGAGTGCTGCGAACAAGTTAATGGATGTGAATTCACAATCCCTTTATGAAGTAAGAAGCTGGTACCCATGTGACCTACCAGGCTTGGCATTTTTGTCCTCAAATCTTATCCTTCCAGTCAATCTCCTTCTCCATCCTCATGTTTCAGCCAGATATGAAAGTCTTGCCTTTAGTCATAGAAAAAAAAGCCTCCTACACATGAAAAAAAGAGTCTAGTTACTCTTTAGACTGCTCTGGTGAAGAGAGCATTGAAATCTTTTCTACAGAAATCCCACCCAAGATAAGCATGTAAAATGTGATATTTCAGCCCAAACAATTAATGCAATCCAAAGAGAAGCCAGGCAGCTCTGCTGACAGGCCATATAATCCAGCAAATCATTTGCTTTGGCTGCTGCTGCTGGACCTTGTAGCCTTCAAAGGCTTCAACAGCACCTGCTTTGTACATGTGTCACCAGCCCCTGAAATGGTGGCCAGGGGACAGCTGTCCTGGCCTTGACACATGATGTGAATTAGCCAGCCTTGCACTTACTGCTGTGTGTGTGCAAATGCAAGGATCCCTGTACATCAGTCTCTGCCACTGGGTCATCAGCAGTTGTGTGGCTGATTTTCAGCAGAGGCAGGTTCTGGAGCTGTTTCTTCCTCCTTTGCAAAGTTGCAATTCTGATGGTGTGTGTGAGCATCTCATTGCCAAGGAATTTGGGAGCAGGACTAAATTAGCAATCGGAACCCGTCAGCAGCATTGCCCTCATCACAAACATTCAAGTGAATCCTTCATGAATATTTGGTGGCATTGCTGACCCAGCTGCAGAGGAAAGAAATTCCCCTGAGTCAGGAGGACAGCTGTGCTCAGCACCAAGCCAGCTGATTGCCATCAGAAGAGGAGGATTCTCAGTGAGGGAGCTGGATCAGAGCCCATTTCACTGCCTTGGCCACATGCTTGGGTTAACTCACCAGGTTAAGTGTAGTCTTTTTATCCTTTGTAAAGGGTAGTTTCTAAAATCCAAAGAAACCTCCTGCACATTGGTGGGGGGATGTGCTTTCATGTCAGCTGCTCTGTGGATAGAGCTCTGTTCAATAGCATGGCAGAGATGGACAAGACCTACTTAAGGCAGAAAAATACAAAGCCTATATGCTAATAGAGCAGGGCCTTGACCCATTTAGTGAGTTTTTTTCTAGATGCTTTGATGCCCTCTCAGCAGCAGTTCAAGTGAGAAACTTGCTGGATGGTGGTTAGGGAATAGGTAGTTCATGGGGAGTAGGCACACCTCATGTGAGTGTTGCTGGAAGTTGGTGGGAAGGTTATGACCCTGCACTTGTCACCCCAGACAAGAAAACTCACCTCTCTCCTCTTGGTAGTTCATTTAAAATGGCCCAGAAATTGAAGTAAGTGCAGGGATGCCCATGAGAAAAAAGCTGGTTTGGGGATGATGGTGGCGCTGTGATGGGGCAGGCACAACTGCTCTCTGGCTCTAGAAGGGTCAGGAGCACAGGGAGCAGCTGAGAGAGGCATAAGGCAGGGCATGACACTCAGGCTAAGCCCACTTTCTGCAGGACAGGAGGCAATGCAGGCTAGTGTGAGAGTGAAAGCTGGTGTTACAGATGGTCTGATAACTCCTGTGAGGATGTACAGGTTTCTCTGATGGGGTTTGTTTTGTACTGGACATCTCCAGTTGGTGGTCATGTAAAAAAAACAAGAACAAACAGCTTAGGGTTCTCATTGCTCCTTTTTCCTTCCTTTCTTGTCCTTATTTCTCTAGTTTTACTGTATACTGTTCAATTAGTTAACTGAATTCCTTCATTTGCTCCTTCTTTGCTTAAAATTTTCCTTGACAAGGTACTTCCCCTACTGCTCTTTTCTTCCTGTCCTAAGTCTCTTTCTACCACTTCCTCTGCCTTTTCCTCACTGTCTTCAGCTTTCTCCTGGGCTCTGCATCCCTGTGTCTGCCTCATGCCTCATTATTTCCTACCTCTTCATCTGTGAGGTTCCTGGGGTGCAGGGGCACTTCTAACCCTGTGGTGGTCTACACTACCTGTCACTCAGTAATCTGTGCTGCCTTGTCCCTCTTTGCCACAAGTCTTCCCCTCCAGATGTGCATGCACATCTGTCCAGGAGTCACACACAGTCCCAGAGCCAGGAGATTGAAGTCAGACCCAGTTCAAGGAAGTGCCAGCTTCAGTGGGATTCCCCACTCCAAATCCAGAGCTCCTGGGGTGTTGAATGAGACATGGGATGGGAAGCAGTTGATTCCCCCACCCCACGAAAAATAATCAGGTACTACACTGATTAGTGCAGTTTGAGAGAAGAGAATTTGCACTGAAAATAAAGCATCTCTTGGTTTATAATGGAAAATATTTTAAATAAAAATGCTTTAAATGATATAGAGGTGTTTTGTAATAGAACTGTCATATACCATGAGACAACTTTACTGGAAAGAACATCTATAATGAGAAACAAATCACACTGACCTCTGCTATAGGCTTGAAAGCAGGTTTCTTTGGGGTTGTGGGGACTCATTTGCCCTCCAGCAGTGGAAGAATTAAGATGTAATGTTTAACATAAACAAGAGAGGTTTAATCCCAAATCCTTGTGGGAGAGCACTTTGTGTTCTCTCGAAAGTTCAGTAATTCCATAAGCAAGATGGACAGTTGGGTTATTTTAGACTCAATGAAAACAGGGGAGGGACAGAAGGGACGTCAAAGGGAATTAACTCATCAGAATAAGAACCCAGTTGTGAAAACTGAGCAGAGAGTGAGTTCAATTGCATTAACCATACATGGTGCTAAGGTCTCTCATTATAAGATGCCTTTTTCCCCTTTTTGTTCTGTCCATCCAAACTGCAAGAAGAGATGTTCGTCTGCATGGGATCATCCCAAGCTGGGGCTGGGCAGCCTCTGTACACAAATACCCATTGCTGTAAGAGGAATGTAATGTAAGAGGAATGATTCTTATTTCCATTTGGGCTCTACACAAGACCCTCTGAGGGCAGGTGCTGGTTTCTGAGTGATGAAGGAAGAAAGGCTGCACAGGGACACTTGTCTCTGATGACCTGTCTTTGCTGGATCTACCTGCACATCTTCTCTGCAGTCACAAAGTGGGCTTTATTTGGGAGCATCTTGGCCCTTTTGAAAGGCAACCCCTTCCACAGCTCTGCTGTGTCCTGCTTCTCTTCTGCTGGGGGCACAAAGAAAAGTCAGTCCCAGAAATGTTACCACATAGAGCATTAAATTCACTTTAGAAGAAAATTGTGTCAAACATGTTACCTCCAGCTGTGATTCAAAATGAAGAAAATTAAACTCTCAGGAAACATAGGAGGGACAAGATATAAATCCAGAAAGCTTGAACAAAGACAAAACATTTCACATCTCTATCTTTTTATTTCCAGACAAGAAGTCAAAGTCCTACAGTATGACTGTTACATTAGGACCTAGATATGTAAGCATCACTTTTCTTCATCACTCTCCTGTGATCCTGCAGCTGAAGAGAACCAGTGTGAGTGACTGGGTGCTGGAAGGATTATTGCCCTGGCCCAAAACCAGGCCAGAATTACCTTCACTTGATAAGTGAATCTTGGATTGAAGGGCAGATTGTACTTTGCCAATACAATTTTTCTTCAGGAGTGACTAATGAAAATTGTTCCATACTTGTGTAATGTTGGCTAGCAGAATAAATGTGGTTCTTGGATAAAAGAGCAGGAAACCAAATAGATGTGGTAGTGCTGCTCTCTCTCTGGCTCTTTGGAGACCAGGCTTTATGATCCTGAGTTCATCTCTGGTGTCTGCTGAAGAAGAGAATGTTAGAAGTCTGGGGTAATGAAGCTACAATAATGTCCAGTCATCTTGTCACCAAATAAAGGAAAGTGTGTTCAATGTATTCAAGGGAGTATTTGATAATTGGATTATAAATGCCAAAGCTGGGTGAGAATTTCTAATAAGAGGGTTTTTTTTTCACGTAGCAGACAACAGCATGGCATGAACCTATGGATGGAATCTGAAGCCAGTTAGATCCAGAAGGAGAAAAAACATAAGATTTTAGCATTGGAATGACTGACCAAGGAATGACCTGTCTTCTCCAGCACCTGAGATTTTAAAGTGAGAATTGTGTGTCTTCCACTTTCTTCTTCTAAATTCAGTAATGATCATGACACAGGAGTCCCTGGGTGACAGCATCATTGTGGACAGACTAAACTCTCCTAACAATCTCTCTGCCTTTAAAACCTCTGATGCTTAAAAAGTGCCTTTACCTGAGCCAGGGTTCACCCCAGGGACAGGGGAATTAGACATCTCTATTCCTTTCTCCCCAGCTGTGGGAATGCTGTGTTTGGATATCTTTCCCATCGCTGGTTGTATCAGTGGTATGTGTTATGCAGATGTCTACTGGGAGCTACACTCAGACAGCACATTTCACACTGATTTATGAACAGACTTATGAGCACAGCAACTTCTGGCCTCTGCTGACTTGGGCTGGAATCAGCTTGCATGTTGTTGCTATTCTTGTTCTTGGACCTGCAGACATGGCTCACAAACCAGCTGCTGCAGAAATGTGGATCTGAGGAAGCCCTTGCCTCAGAGCTGTTCTGTAAACAGAGCGTGGAGGAGGCAGGTTGCCAAGGGAATCCAGGGAAAAGATGGGAGGTAAAGATGCTCAGTCATGATGAGATGGAAAAGGACTGGATGTGGCAATAAATTAGATAGGCAGTGGTGGGCCAAGGCTGGGTCTGCCCAGGAAAAGATGCTGCAGGACTCTAGCATGAGACAAAAAAGCATCTTTGTTTTGTGAACGGCAGGAAAGGGAGAATGTATGGGAGAGACTATAGGGAAAGTGTCGACACAACCTTGAGAATAGAGAGAGAAGTCTAAAGTGAGGATGTCATCCAGGTTGCAAGTCCAAGTGATGGATGAGAGAAAAACTGTTCCCCTTCAGAAACGGTGGGTCTGAGATGAGGACCAGATGTCAGGGAGCCAGGCTAAGATGGGAGTTTCAGTAGGAGAACACAGCTAACAGGACAGAGGTCCAGATCCAAAGGAAACTGCATTTGGATTGGTGAAGTTTGTCAGAGATCAGGGCAAAGGAGAGCAGGACTCAGTGACCACAATGAGGGCAGAATGGAGAAGGAAGATGGGTTTCAAACTGAGAGTATGTTTATATTAGATAGCAGGAAGAAGCTCTTTACTGAGTAAGGTGATGAGGCACTGGAACAGGCTGCCCAGAGAAGTTGTGGATGCCCCATCCCTCAGAATGTTCAGCATCAGGTTGGATGGGACTTTGAGCAACCTGGACTAGTGTAAGGTGTCCCTGCCCAAGACAGGGGGGTGGATCTAGGGAATCTTTAAGGTCCCTTCCAACCCAACCCATTCTATGGTTCTGTGAAGATAGACAAGGGAAAAGGTAAAGGCCAAAGGGGACAAGAGAGAGCAGAAAGAGACAGTGCAGGTACAGCCAAAGATATCCATATTTACCAACTACCTGATCCTTCTACTCACTTTTCTATTTGAATTCTAATTGATACTACAGAAAGTCCTTTTACTGCTGTGCATAAAATAAATCTTTCCAAACTCTTCGAGACAACTGTGTATTCCCAGCTGACCCCCAAAGGTCCAGTTTCTTCATGGTCATGATTACTCTTCAAAAGAAAAAAACATGAATAACTATGGCCAGGAAATGTGATTTAAAAAAAAAAAAAAATAGGAATCAGTCAGTCCAGTATTGGTACAAAAATAGTTAAATACAATGGACCAAATGTCAAACTATGAGAAGAATGACTCAAATTAGAGAAGCATAGATAGAAGAAGCTAACAAAAACATCTCTTCCTGTGGGGACACTAGCACAGCCAAATACTCATCTTTGTAGGTCACCCAGTTTAAAAACTGGTAGGCGGGGGGAAAAAAATCTGGGTTTGATATTTTGTACCCTGGACTACAAAGGAATCACTGCAGATATATAAATAAAAGACAGCTGGGCTGAAGTTTCAGATCACCTACATCCATCAGAAAGGCAGCAAGACTGAGCACCGTGCTCTCCTGTTTGATACCTGGACTAACACTCAACTCAGTCAATACTTCAGAGGCAAAGAGAGACAGAGCAGAGCAATGTTTTATTAAAAGGTTTCAATCACCCACATTGCCACAGAAACAGCAAAGAAAATTACATAGCCCGGGGGAGAAATCTTTGATTTAAATATCTGTAAAAATGTGTGAAAAAAAAGGCAGAGTTCCTGCCTGGGAAAATCATGAGCCTGTCTCAAAGACTATCTAAGCAGAGGAAGTGAATGAATAACTGTGGCACATGCATGAGTGGCTGAAAGTGCAGCCTGAGCAGTAATTGGCTCTTTTGGTGCTCCTCTGATTAGCTGGTTTTGGCTGCAGCACTTGTCAGACCCACGCTGAGTTCACAGTACAAAAGTATTCACACTGCACTGAAGAAGGTCTCAGATCAGCCGGTGGATCCCTGCAGAGAAACAGCAAACACAGATCTGAAGGATGCAGTCTCCAGGGAGGGCTTTAAATCCTTACTTCATGTCACTAATTCCTTGTTATTTAGAGCTGGAAGAGAAAGGACTCCTGGAATGGATTCAGATGCTCCTGTTGCTTTTCACTACCTCAGAAATGAAGGAAGAGAGAAAAAATTGATGGTGCTGATGTGGAGAGAAATTTAAGAACAAAATCACATTAATCACTGAATGTAGTTGGTGTGAACTCTTTACCAAAACACCCATCTGAGTTGCTAATGAACTGAACAGCAAAAGAATCAGCTTATTGATATGGGAAGGAAAGGTTACACACTAATAAATCTCCAGAGAGACTCCTGACAGGGAGAGGTCTCAGCTGGGGATATGTCACAGAGGGCATGGGAGAAGATGAGCCACCCCAAGCCCTTAAGTGACAGTGGTGACAACACCAGCAAACATGAATGAAGGAGACCAAGGAAATCAGACACTTCCAAGGGAGAGGTATTTTTGTGTGCAGACTTGCACACCTACTGTGTCTCTTCCACAGTTATGGCTAAGACTCCCTTCAGCTCATTCAGCTCTGAAATCAACTCCATGGATGCCAGCTATATCCTCAAATTGCTGACACGACCTCTCTGCAGAATGACAGAGAAATTCCACAGAACATTAATTATTTGCATCCACATTCTGGTGATCACCACCAAAAGGCAATTTGGAGAGCATCAGCCAGCACCAGAGTATGCCAGCAAATGCTGTTGTGTTTTCTGAGCTGTCCCACTGATTCCAGCACCCTGATCAAATATAAGCAGTTTAGGCTATTAGTAGTAGCATTAAGGAAACACTTCCATATTTTGCTTGTGAGCTGCCTCTCCTTTCTCACCCTGTCCTCCCTCCCAGCTAAATTATGTTATGTGGTGGCTAAATGAAATGTGAGGAACAGCAGAACAGATCAATTGCAGCTTACATCAGTTATTTCCAAAGTGGCTTGAGGACAGTTGACCATTATTTACTTGCAGCACACAGTAAGCAGAGATGAAAGTTAAATGTGAGGCTTTTCTACCCAGAAGATACCGATCTTGTATGTATACACAGAGAAAATAGAAACTTTATTTTACACAAGCTGAGAATTTGGTTTCTGGGACAAAACCAACCTTGGAGCTCTGCCTGCAATGCAGTGGCACTGAAGTAATAAAACACTAGAATGTTGCTACCCACATTGAGCACAAGATTTGCATGGATGAAGCTGCTGGGCTCTGACACCACTCATACCACATGGAAAGACATGGACAGACATGTAGAGACCACCTTGGATGGGCTGAACATTTCTCCCAACACTTGCAGCACTTCTCTCTATTATTTGCCAATGCCTCAAGATACCATTTCTCAATAGAAACCTGAGGTTCAAATCAAAGCCTCCACTTACACTGGATTGCACAAAATGACTCCAAAACAGCCTCAGCTTTATCTGAAGTCAATATCAACCTCAATTCTTTGTTTTACTCTTTATTTTTTATTTATTTATCTAAAAGCTACTGAAAGAGGCTCTGAAACCTTCTCTATCACAGTTTTGTCCCTTCAGGTTCCAAAGCAAAAAGCAGCTTTTCCTAGTGGTTAACATTAAAGAAATACTGAGCTGGTTGGTCTTTTGGGATTTCTTGAAGGTATTTTCTTAAAAAAATTCAAAATGGCCTTTTAAACTTTTTTCCTGAAAGTTGGAAGTAATTAATTGATCTTCGAGAAACAGGGAAAAAAAATTAGAAAAAAACCTCTGTCATTCTGATTTTTTAAAGGAAAAAATAATAAAAATCTGTTTATCTTTTAGCAAGAACCAACTTTGCTGTTCATGCATAAATCTATGATGAAATATATTGTAGCATCTTGTCATCATGAGATATGAATACTACTTTGTTAAACTCTTCAGCACACAGATGAGACTGATTACACTATTCCAGAGGAAGACACTTGTCACTGAAGATGTTTTATCTCACTATTATGGAGTTGAATCAGCATTATTCAGCTGATGATTCATTATTTGGAACCCCAGTCCTGCACAAGGACCCTCCTTTACCAGGGGCAGCATGAACATGGAACAAAGAGGCACCTTCTGCTTCCAAGAGCTCCTAGTCCTTGTAGAGGACTGGAGAGGCAGATGGAGACAGATAGAGGGTAAGATTAAAAGAACAAGCCAGGACATGATACCAGACTTTGATTAACTTTTACAGCCAGGGAGAGATTTAACTGTGACTGTGTCTCCATGATATTCATAGAGAAAGCGTTCCAAAAGATTTTAAGCATCCCATGCCCATTCCTGACTATTATTCGAGTGAGATCAGATGTGGGAAAAGGAGAATACTGAAATAGAAAGAGGGTGTTGGAGGCTGTGAATGGTGCAAGGCCCCCAGGGATCCTTGGGAGAAGCTCCACAGCAGTCTGTATGTGGGGAGAGGGTCAGTCTTTGAGCTCTCTGCCAAAAAGCTGGAGAAGCCCTAAGCTGCATCAGACTGTTCTAGGATGAAGCAGTGGGAAGTCAAAATATATTGATACTTGGCTTTTTACTTTTACCTTGCTCACCAGATGTATTTTGGAAAATGATTGCAGGCTGCTAGGAAGAGCTGGTCTCCTAAATCTGCAAGTTTTTCTCCAGGCTCATTTGAAGTGGGAGAAGTGGATGCCTAGAGTTACAAGTTTCTAAATAAACACATCTTAAGTTTCCCAAGATTTTCTTTCCTAGGGGAACTGTGCACAGCCCCCTGATCCTCTGGGACCCTTGCACTTCCAAAACCCTACGAGCCACACTTTCAGCTTCCAAAACCCTGGGTGCCACCAAGTGCTCACGCCGGGTCCAGGGAGTGTCTGGCAGCAGCTGCCCTCACTCCGGAGTGTGCTTGCCTTTCCCATCTCTGCCCTTCTGCACCTTCCCTCTTTGCAGTCTCCGTCCTGTCCACCTCTTCCCTCTGCATTCCTCCTCTTCGCAACTCTGCCTTTGCATCCCTCCCCTTTGTATCCCTCCCTTTTCACCTCCCCCTTTGCACCTCTCTCACTTACATCCCTCCCCTTTGCCTCTCTGCCCCCTTTGCATCTCTGCCTTTTCCCATCCCTCCCCTTTGCATCTCTGCTCCTCGCATCTCTGTCCCCGGACACCCCCTGCCCCTGGACCCGCTGCATCTTCGCCCCTTCTCCCCGCTGCCTGCTCAGCTCTGCGCCCTCTGGGCATCTGCCCCAGGCACCCTCCGCTGCTCCCTGCCGCCCTTTGCACCCCAACCCCTTCTCATCGCTCTCTCCCAGCCCCGGTCCCCGCAGCCTCTGGGGCAGCCCGCAGCGCCTCCGGGCCGTCCTGCCCCGCTGCAGCGCCCCGAGCCCCGGCCCGGAGCCGCCCGCGATGCCGGCGCTGCCGGTGCCGGTGCCGGTGCTGGTGCTGGCGCTGGCGCTGGTGCTGGCGGGCCGGCCGGGCGGTACCGAGGGCTGCCAGCTGCCGGCCGAGTGGCGGCCGCTCAGCGAGGGCTGCCGGGCCGAGCTGGCCGCGATCATCGTGTACGCGCGGGTGCTGGCGCTGCACCCCGACCCCTACGGCGCCTACAACTACCTGCCCTGGCAGAGGGGTCCCCCCGGCGGCCCCCAGCAGGGAGCGGGGGACCTCTTCTACTCGGCCGAGATCGAGCTGCTGTGCGACCAGGCGTGGGGCAGCATGCTGGAGGTGCCCGCCGGCTCCCGCCTCAACCTCACCGGCCTCGGCTACTTCTCCTGCCACTCGCACACCGTCATGCAGGGCTACTCTTATTTCTTCTTCCTCCGGTGAGTCCCGGGGCAGCGGGGTCCGGGAGGGGTTGGGATGTCGCATCCCGGCTCCGGGGCATCTCCGCCCCGCTGCCGCTCTCCGCGCAGCGCCTGCTCCCACCCACAGTTTATAGGGAAAGAAAAGCCCGAAACACCAAACTCCCGTAGTATTCCAGCACTGTCGGCCAGCACACGCACGGGGAGCTGCTGCTGAGTAGCTCGTGGGTGCTGCTGCTTTTGTTTTCGCGGCGGGACGGTCACAGAGCTGGAGAGAGGCCAGCGGCTATTTGCCGAAGTTTGGCATGGGAGTTTAAAATCCGTCCCCAAATACTCACCCGATAGCTTTCCATCGACTCTCCCGAGTCCCAGCCAAACCCTGACTTTGGGCTCATCGAAAGAATAAGAAAATAAACCACAATGTGGGAACACAGCCATCTCTGTGACCTTTCAATTCAAGAGCATTTGCAGTGGCTTTTTTGAAATACTTAGTATATTCTTGCACTGGATGCATAACAAAACTCATTTTGATGCTGTCTAGGGCTTAGTCTGCGGCAAGATCTTTAAACGCACTTTATTGACACAAGTTATTTATTGACTGCTTGAAGGAGTACTTAAACTCTCGGCTCAAGGGCAAAGTGATGCAAATTCAGTAGAAACCATGTCCCAAAATACAGATTTGCCTCCTTCATGTGGTTTCACAGGTGTCTGCAGGGTGGAAGGAGCCTCTTTGGTCCTTACTGCTGATGATTGATCCAGTCCTTGTGGTGGAAATTGTCATTTTAGTGACTGACATGCCAGAGAGAGCCACTTGCTGGCTAAAAGTCTGTGTGACTTTCTGTTGAGCCAGGCTGAAGTATGACAGGTGACTTCTGCAGGAGAGAGAGTGCTGTTCATTCTCACAGTGGGCTGCCCTTGCAATCTGTGTTCCAGAATGGATGAGAACTACATCCTCCTGCCACACGGAGTCAACTTCCAGGAGGCGATTTTCCCTGATACCCAGGAGAACAGAAGGATGTTTGCCAGCCTTTTCCAGTTTTCCAACTGCTCGCAGGCACAGCACGTGTTGAGCTTCTCCAGTGACTGGGAGATTCAAGAAGACAACCGGGTAAGGGGTTTGTTTGCTTTCCAGTGCTTGTTTTCAAAGTGGGCACAGGCATTTCCATGTCTTTTGTGAACATATGTATATGAATGCAGAGCAGCAGGTCCCTGATTTTCCTGTTCCTTAGGTAGTATCACTAGCAAAGGAACACACTGGTGAGGAAATATTAAGCTGTTTCCAAAGCTGACCTCTGTGTTAACCTCTTTAGCTTCCCATAGACCTGAGCAAAGCTTGGTATAAACTTGCTCATGAGCAATAGGTTGAAAATAGTGTTACTTGTGATCCTGTCCTCCCCCACCCAGATCATTCCTGGGTTTGCTATCTCTAGACCTCATTTTTAAATTTGAAATGTTCAGGAGCAGAGCTTTTCTTTTGAACTTCAGTGTTCATCTCATGTAGCAAGAGCAGTGCCTGAACCATTACAGACTGTAAGGGATTATTCTTGCCTGACTCCACATAAGAGAATAAATGTCTACTGAGCTAATTGCCCTGAGCTGCCTTTGTTGCATCTGGGGAAAAATAGGCTCTTGAGGGCACGTTCCATGTGAGTGATGAGGGCAGGGTTCCTCTGGGCGATGCCAGCAGTTACTTCTGAACAAGACAGATGAAATGTCTCTTTTTCCTTTCAAGGAAGGCCACAGAAAGCAGTTTACCCTTTAGGCAAGCCTCTCTTAAGAACATATGGAAAGTCCAAAGATGCCCACTGTTGGTGGCTTCTGAGCCCCTTTATAGGATTGTAGTGTGTATAATAAAATCAGGATTTTAATAAATGCTTATTTGGCAGAGAGGAGCAACCTGTTATCATGTGTGTGCATGTTCTGGATATGCATATACTTTTGCAAAAGTGGAACTTGTAGAGCTGGCTTAGTGCCAAACCTTATATCCTGAGGCTGGTGGTTTCCCCTGGTAGCTGAGAACATTTTAAGCACCTCTCTAGGTCAGGACAGACAGGACAGGTGTCATTGCTTGTGTCTTCTGTGGATTCACCCAGGGCATGATGTTTATGTATGACAGCAGATGTGTGAGTGTTTGGGAGATGGATGCAGGGAGTTCAGTAGCTGGCTGAGCCTTCTCCTTTCACCACCTGGCTGAATGCCAGCATACAAAGTTTGAGCTGCTGTGTGACCATCTGGCCAGTGACACAGCTCCTCTCCTTGGGATGCCCCATGAGCAAGTGTTTTTTTTGCTGCTGATATTTTGAGGAGGGAGTGTGGAATGGTGCTGTTCAAATACATGTGTATTGTAATACAGCAGCAGAAATTGATGTTTAAGAGGAAATTAATTATCCTACAATTCAGTTGCTGAGCTGTAATCCTGTCTGGGCAAGAAGGGGGAGGTGGAGAGCCCTGGTCCCAGCCCTGCCTCCTCCCTCCCACCCCCCCTGCTCCCCAGTGCCACAAACAACATACTTGGCAAGAAAAGGTGCTGTTGCTGCCAAATCCACAATTTTTGTCCAGGGGAGCAAAGTGGCATTGAGGGACCACCAGATCCAACTGCCAGTGTCTGCCTGTGCTGCCTCTGCCCTGTTTATTTTGTCATGCTGAGCTAAATGTAGGGGACATTGATGGGCTGGTGCTCGTTTATGCCAGCAGTGGATCTCACTGATCAGCTTTAATGGAAATCACCAGGCAGAAACCCTCAGGGTAAGTTGGGGCAACCCTCAGCACATGTATCAAAAGTGCATTTCAGCTGTTGCACTCTTTGACCCGTGCAGCTGTGAGTAGACTGGGGGGGATTAGAGCTGCTGGTCCCACAGACAGAGGCCGGGGGCTTTACAGGCTTCAGCCCCCACCCATCCAGTGAACAAACTCAGCACAACTGTTGGACACTTTGTCTCGCCCTCATAATGAAAAGTAAAAGCTTCCTCTGCACCGTTAAAAATAGTTGGGGCTGACTGTGCTCCCATTCAGCTCCTGCATCTGTGTTTGCCCAGCCGAGCTCCAGCTCCCGGCGCCCGCCTGCCCCAGCCTGGGAAAGGGATGACATTTCTGGCTGCTGCAATATTAGGAATTTGTTCCTCAGCTCTTCCCAGTGTTTCCCTCCTCTCTCTGCCTTGTTACAGATAGTGGTGGCTTTCCCAGTTGTCTCCATGTCTGCTCACATCCTGTCACAGTGTGAACAATTTCCGTTTCCAAATGAACTGTCCCGTGCTGGCTCCTAAGCTGAAATCTCTGATGTGTGCCAGCTTCATGGCACAGACAGTGAGCATAACTCAGGGCATTATTCTTGAAGTTTTTCAAAAAGAGCCTCTTTGGGAGCCTGGGTACAGCCAAAGGAGGGTTCTGTGATGGTGTCATGTTGGGAAGAGCTTGGATAGAGAGGGAAGGGTTGTCTGATGAGGCTCATTCTGTAGTGAGGAGTCAGGGGTCTCACTAGCTGCTGTGTGCTGACATAAACTGTTACTTGAAATACACCATGGATGTTTTGTGCAGTCAGAGAGGAGAGGTGGAAATATTGAGACATTCAGAGCAGAAGGCAGTTGGGATGAAAGTCATAGGTAGGGTCCTGCCTCCAGGTGTTGGAACGGCTGCATGCAGGGACAACTTAAAAAACAGCAGACCAGATGAGTCTGGAATAAAGGAATGATGAAATTTTCTGTTTACAGCCAAATCCCATAGTCTGAAAGTCTTGGAATCCTGCTCTTGATATTTTTCTGGGGTGGACACTTTAAGGGAGACTTTGGTGCTAGAAGCATGTGCAGTTGCAATGGATAATTTATATTTGCAGTCTGGGATGCTCAGACAGAATGTGAGAAAATCCCATGATGGATGAGTGTTTTTGCCTCATGTAATACTACTCCAAGGAAGAGGTCCCTTCTGCAGGGTGTGTGCTTGAGCAGGCCATGGAGCAGGTAACCCCAAACCTGCTGACATGTTGTCCTTCTGCTTGGCCTCTTCTGTCTGCAGTGCTCCTTGCATGTAGGCAGCCTTATCTGGGCTGCTGAAGGGATGACATGAGGAAAACACTGACTCCTTTTTCTCCTTCCAGAAAATGTGTCTGGTGATGCAAAAGAGAGCAAAGAGATGTGCAGGAACTTTTTGATGCACTGAGATGTGCCACCTGCCTTTTACATCATGGTAAAATTCTTTTAATTTTTGGAAAACCCCATGGCGTGTGATGAAAAGAGGTCAGACCCAAGGCACATCTTGTTGAGTATAATACTTTCCTCACCCTGGGCCTGCTGCTTTTGCTGTAAGCTAATTCCAGCTGCATTTTTAAGCCCCTTGCAGTCTGGGCTAAGAGCCAAATACCACTTTCCATAGTTTCCAATAACCCCACAATCTCATAAATTCACTTAGGCGCTTGTTCTGGCCATTTCAGAGTGCAATGATAGCTCCTGCCATTGTTTCCTTAGGAATTTGCATTTTGGTCTCCATGTTTGCAGAGGCAAATACTAGTATGGCTTCATCTTGACTTTTTGTCTCAGCCCTTTAGTGACATTTGCAGATCTCTTGCTTTACTCCAGCTTGTTGTTGCAGTGGTTTCCACAAGGTTATTTCTGAAATCAAGGGATGATGCAGCACGTTGGGATTGAAATCTAGCCTCCCTAGAGAGTTTCACCATTTTAGTGCAAATCTTGGAACTGTAATTTCTCTTTCTGGCCTTCTGCAGGGTTGTGTGATCTCATAAAGAGGACCTTGTTCCTTTGTCTGCACACAAGGGATTCCATGAGAAATGACTTGAGGTCTAGTGTCTATAAGAACAGTAGAAATCTCTAGCAACACTTGTGGTTATTATTCAGAGGAGCTTGAACTGGTTTTATCAATAGGTTGGTAAGGAAATGTGTTATTTTGGCCTCCTCCTTTATGTGTCCATGAGAGTTGCAAAATGACCCCACATGCATCAAAACAGGGGACTGATGTCAAGGTGTCAGCTGATGTGAGAACAGTGAGAGCACTGAATAAAGTCCTTGGAAATTAAGGAGGCCAATAACTTGAGTTGAGATCAGAGATTGCAGGGGGAGATTATACCTTTTATTAAACCTCTCATCCTGCATTGACTCAAGCAGCAGAGCCACAACCACATTGTTACCTCAATTGATTTAGATAAATGGACTTGCCTTCTGAGAGACCTCCTGAGCTTTATCTGGGTAATAATAGAGCTTTAATAAGAGTACTCAGTGTCCCAAATAAAAAGCAAGGTAATTAGTGGGTTAGCCTTACAATCTACAAATATCTGTTTAACATCTTTGGGTTTGGATCTCCTTCTCTGGTGGCACTATGGCTGCTGTAACAGACTAATGACCTGACTGGGACACCTGGAAGACTTTGGAGCAGCTGAAAAGGGAACTAGATAAGGAAAGCAGTGTAATTGCATAAATGGCCTTGCCATTACTGTGCAACACAAAAATGAAATTAAATTACGTTTTTCCTCTGTGGAAGTAGAGGAAATAGTTTCAGAACTGTTTATATTTTAGCAACTCCTGTGTGCATGGATTGGGAGAGTGCCTGAGCCCATCTGTGGGCAGCAGCACCTCTGCTGGTCCCAGCCTGTCTCTTCCCTGGTGCTCTCAAGCAGGTGAATTGGAGAGGGTCTCAATCAGTGACACTTCACTTGTACCACAAGGGCACAAGCCACAGACAAATAGCCACTTGTGCTAAAGCTCCCTGCCTACCAGAGAAGGGCTTGTTCACATGATGTTTGCTATGGGGACTTGTTTTGATCCATCTCTCAGGCAACATGCCCCCAGAGAGAGGGAAGAAAGAAGGAAAGTTGGGGAAGTCCCCATAATTTTTCAGACCACCCTGATTTTGGAAGTGATTAAATAGTGTCATGTCCAGAGAGAGCGTGAGCTGCCTTGGGTGCATGGGCCTGAGCTCTTCCTGGGGTGGCTGAGATGGACATTTTTGATGCCAAAAGTGACTCTGCTCTGTGAGTCTTGCAAATCCTGGCCACTAGGAAAAGTAAGCTGATAACTGTGTTGTCCACAAAATTAAAATGAAAAAGTAATATGTTTTTCCTCTTATTAAAGTTAAGAGCTTCTACTCTTACAGAGTTCCCTCTCTGCTCCAAGTGCTCAGAGATGAATTTCAGGACTGGGAAATGCTGGTTATGGAGCTCAAAGCCAGCAGTCTTAGGAGAAGAAGCAGTTTGAAGAAGAGCAGTTGGCATCCTGGCTTGATGGAGACAGTTCTCTTTAATTCCCATGTACTGAGTTTTTGTGTTTGCTTGTAGCATGAGCTGCATTAGACATTCTCCCTTCTCTTGTCTTAAGGCACTAGGGAAATACAAAATAATCTCAGTTACAAACTGTGCTACATGGCAAAGGCAGTACAAAAAGGCCTCAAAATAGAATTAAAATGAGGTCCAATATCTAGAAGTTCAAACATCTTTTACATGTGGTTTCTTGCCCTGCCATTGGTTAGAGGAGTTGTTTCTCCATGAGCCTAATAGCATGATAGAAAGTGCCATCACTTCTGGGTTGTTTTCATAGTGATTTACAATGCTTTTGTTTTCCTCCCAGAAACTCACCCAGGGCATACCCCCTCCCTACAATCTGTTGTTGATTTGAGTACATGTAAGCGATATCAGATGAAATGGAGAACTGCTGACAAGTGTCTGGGTCAAAGGGAAGACCACGAGACAATTGACACATTTGGGTGACATCCCCAGGAGTGTTTTGGCACAGAAATGGCATTGATCCTTTCCTGAATATTCACACCCAGGCTGTGGTAGGAGACTTTTAGAGTTCTGACTGGCATATTCCTGTCAGTTTTCTATCTTTCCATATGCACACAGGCTGATAAATTGCAGAGTAAAACATCACAAAGGAATACACAATAGCCTTATCCACAGGATGTTTCCATTGCATATGGTCCTTATCATATTTCTAACACCCAGAATGTGTTCTGAGCAGTGCTCAGAAAAATGGGGTGATATCTCTGGTTTTCAGTTGTTTTTTAGAGGCACGTTATTTCTGTTGGGGGTAGATTGGCTGGTTTTCATACACAATGCAGGAGGGATGACCTGATGTAACATGGGAACCTTGGATTTGGTGTAATTTGTGAACAGTCAGAATTTGGGATTGAAAGTGGAGCTTTTCCCCACCCATCTGAACTCTTGCCCCCATGGCAGCCATGCTGGTGGGGAGGTGCTGAGGTGAGACCCCCAGCTAGCACCCTCCTGGTACCAATGGGGAGCCCCACAGGGTGCCACAGCTCCTGGTGAACGTGTCTGGACCAGCCTGCTGCCTATCAGGCAATGCAGATTACTCCAGAGCACAGCTCTGACTGTGTCTCAGGCACATCCAAGTACATAATATCCTTAAAAATATCCAGTTTCCAGCTCTCCAAGCGAGGAAATGCCAAGACAACCAGGGGTGTGTGTGTGTGTGTGTGTGTATGTACTGCTGCCTCCTCGAAGGGTGAAGCAGCAATCCTTCCAGGAATTGGCTGGGAAGGGAGACCCACATAGCTCCAGGCTGCTTTTAATTACCCAGAGTCATACTTTAATGAAGTTCTGCCAAACTCTCTAAATCATTCCATATTTCATGGCATGAGGCTATCTGCTGCTGTACTTAAACTTGGTGGTGAACAAGCATCTGACCCCAGCCCCAGGACAGTTTTTGGGTTCTCCATCTGGCTGGTGACCCTGGAGGCAGTTGTTAGTTGTAGGCTGAGCTGCATGTTGACAGACACAAAGGTGGGGCTGAAGGGACCCTGTTGTCCCTCCTCTGTTTCAGATCCAAGGCTGCCTGCTGGGATGCCATACCCTTGGGCTTTCCAGCCCAGATATGATTAAAAGACTGTGCTGCCGGGCACAAATCCTGCTGCAGTGCTGTTTTAGCTGGATGAAGAGTTTTTTGGGAGCCCCTGACCTTTGGAAGCCTCTTAGCCAAGGATCAAGGCACTGTGTAGGTAGGAGAGGTGGGACTTTCATTGAGCTGGTCATGTTCCCTCTATGCTAACACAGAAGTGGCTGAGGGGGGTGATACCCCTCTTGGTGGGAAGGTTGAAGCCCACCCTGAGCATCCACATGTGAAGATGGGCTGGGAATTGCAGCATTTCAGTGAGCAGTGGAGTTCTCACCCTTCCCCTCTGGAGATGACACTGTCATGGGAAAAAATGGCAACTAGAGACATGAGGAGGCTGACTTTAGTCCACTGTTTCCTTCCCTGTGTGTGATACCTCTGCTTTCCTGCCTCTTCAGAGTGGGAAAGTGAGAAGGGACATCCCAGCTCATGTAGACTGTGAGAGATGAAGGGAGAGCTGCAGGGAAAGGGTTGGTGGGGATCTGGGCTGTGAAATTGAGTAGTGCAGGGCAATGGATGCTTGAAAGAACTTGTGTCCACACCCAAATCCCCTTCCTCAACAGAGGTGTGTATACTCAAGGTGCTCCCCAGATACCTGGGACACGTTCTCCAAGGAGAAGAGTTGAGGCTGGTGCTCTTAAGGTGGATGTATCACCTTACTAACCCAAGACAAAACAGAATGTGCAGTCCAAAGAAGCAGATCACTTTTTTCTTTTTTTTTTTTTTTTTTTTTTTTGATCCAGTCATGATTACTAGTCATACCTGTCCCATGAGATTTCAGTCTCAGAGGGTGGAGGTACCAACTTTGCCTGGGATCTACTGAAAGGTGCTCAAATCTGAGTCCTGGCATCCTGCTGGCAGTAACACACTGGGGCTATCCCAATGCATTTGGTTGGGTTGGGAGCAGGAGGGTAAAGCAAAGCAAACATCAGAGCTGACTGCACATGGCTCTTCACCTGTTTGGAGCAATACATTTATTAAAATCAACACCCACCAAAATCCAGCTGGCAGCCGGCAGACAGGACACCTGTGATGCTGCCTGTAACCAGATCAGCCATTGTGGCTTGAAGGGAGATGAGATCTTTTAATTTGGGACATATTTTCTCCCAGCCCATGCATTTTGATGTTTATTTTCACAAATGACAAGCCAAGTTGGCTCTGAGGCAGTAGGAGTTCGAGTCCCTAATGGAAGCTGCAGATGGAGCCTTTCAAAGCTGGTCCTGCCTCCACCAGCCAAGAACCTTTCCAAATTCCCCTGGAGAAGGGTCCTTGCCCTGTTGGGCTCAGCCAGGAGCAGCCATGTGGTGCCAGGCTTGGCTTGGCTGCTGGCCCTGGCAGCCCTCAGCCCCTTGCAGCAGCTAATATGAAGTGACAAACCAAAGTGCCTGGTTTTGGTGGACCAATTGCAGCTGGTTGCTGTGCAAATCATTGCAGGTGCTTCAGCAGCTGATGCAGTGACTCCCTCCCTTTTTTGGCCCGGTCTGTCAACTTTTTTGGAACAAGGCTCCTGCAACTGTTAGTCAAGTTATCTGTAACAGGAATGACAGCAGGAAAAATACACTGAGGGAGAAGCAAGTTTCCATGACACTGTAAAATACAAAAGGAAAAGAATATGACTAAAAAGCCAAGTCTGAATTTCTGCCCAAAAAACTTAAGAGCAAGCAAGGAAAAAATATTTCCTGAGCTCTAAAAGCACTTAATGGACTTTTTCTGCAGTATTTTTGCATATCCTAAATCAGTAAGGAAGTAGCAACTGCAAAGGGGAATGTTGGTGCAATATTTTATATTGAGACAAGATGTGGGACTAAAATGCAAAATGTTTACCTATTGTTATCCTCAAATTGACCCATCTTCTTCACTTTGTAGGGCCAGCAGGAGAACTATTTAATTCTGGAGAGGTAAAAGCAAAACAGTTGTGTTGGGCTCTGTATCCCAGTCCAGTGGAGACAATTCTTTTGGATCCTGGATTCAATGCCCTCTGGGATTAGAAACAACTGTCGAAATTTTTTTTTTCCTGTAAACTTGTTTGTCAAAATCCTGTGCCCTTCCTCTCCCTGCCTTATTGTACAGGTAGTGTTCTACTTTGAGTTAGATGTTTTCTTCAGGTGGGTGACATATGAGCAGCTGGGGTTTGGTTGTTTATTCAAACAGAGTATATTGGTGGTGTGAAATCTGGCTTCCTTCTTTAGGTGGATGGTGTCTTGTATCCTCTTCATTTCTACAAAATGCAAAGAGTTTATTGCCTTCATTTGTCTTTGTTGTATACCCATTTCAGAGCACGATTGTTTGTTTGGCTTTCTTTTCCAGAGACTTTAAACAGGACACAAACACAAATACTGTCTTCTGGATGTTGTTTATTAGATTTTTTAATTGTGGAAAATTATTTAATTGCTTAACTGGATTTTTTAATTGCTTAATTGCTGGGGAGAGAAAGGAGGTAAAGTTAAAGTGGAGGAACAGCTTGTACTGACAATGGCTCAGGATAGGAATAGAAATTCAGATGCTTTAAGTCTGAATTTCCCTTACATTGGAAAAGAAAGAAATCCCATTTCAGAGCCTTTGAAGCAAAAACATGGCAGCCACATCCCCTCAAAATGCTCCATTTTTTTGCAGAGTGAGGAAGCTGTTTTCCACCTTTAAAGCAACAAACTTGAGTGTGGAAGATGAGCAATAATGAGGAAGGGACTTAGTCAACCATAGGGCACCTCTGCCCCATGCCTGCTCATACTGTAAAAGAGTTCTGAGGTCTGGGTTGGCTGGGAGAGAGTTTACTCCTGGTCTGTAAAAGTTGTCTGAAGTGAGAATCTCTGTGCACATGGCTTATCTGGGGAGAAGAAACTTACTTGGTCTGCAAGTACCTCTGCTGGAGAGTTGTCTGTGAGTAGAGACAAAGAAAAAATAACAATGTAAATGAGAGAAAATTAAAATAACTAATGGAAATAGGAAATGAAGAAACAACCCACCAAACTGTGTAGCCCACTGAAGTGGTAAAATCTCCATTATTTACAAACTTGGGTCATGCTGTGAGACTGAGGTGGGTCAGAAGAAGACATTCCTCTTTGGCTGCCTGCATCTGGAGGAAGAGCCATTGTATGGCTCATGGCATGGCTCTGGGAGGGGCTGTGAAGGCTTCCAGAGCCCCCTGTCCCTGTCCTTTTACTCTTCAACTGGCTGTTTGTGCTGCTGTCTCTGGAGAGGGTTTATGTCCCCCCACTCTGGCTGAGCAGCTCCAGCAGGAACCAGGTAGCATCCAAAGCCCTCCTCCATCAGCTGGATTCAAAAAGACTACTGGAGGTGAATTTTTCTAAAAACCACTTCCAAATTCTCTGTGCCATGCTGGACACAAATTCTGGTGTTGTGAAAAGCTTCTGACAATTGGAAACAAGCACTTTTAAGAAAACTCTATGGAAGGGTTGTTACTACCATTAATGATTTGGGTTTTGTCATTTTTCACATTTTATGTTCAGGCACATTTTGTTTGAGTTGAGTGAACACGATTTGTCCCTCAGAATCCCAACTGAGCTTGTGTTTTCTTAAGTCTTGTTTTCAAAGGGCAGAGGAACAAATGTGATTCTTGATTCTTTTCCCAAAGGTGTAGAATCATCGATTAAATGTGTCCTGGAAATAATACTTTGTGCTCAAATCTTGCCTGCTGTAATAAAAATGGCTTGAAACCGTATCCAGTGACAAAATCCTGCTATGTTTAACCAATGTCTGAAAGCAGCTGAACTCCTGATGGGAAATGTCCTGGTGCTTCCAAATCAGTGGCACTCTGGAGCTGCTGGTATGCATCCTGTCCTTGCAGACACTCATTGCTCAAGAAACACATTACAAATGTCAAGGATATGAAGGAGCAGACCCCTTCCATCAAATCTTCAGGCCAGAGAAGGGCTAAAAACACAGTCCCAGACTGGAGGCATCTCTGAGGCATTTGCCTGCCTGTTCTGTGTCTGGAGTCCAGGATCCACCTCTGGTTCCTGCTCATTGTCAGGAACTCTGACACAGGAGGAGCTTCCTGTGGTCTCTGCTAACAAAGTGGTGTTTATCACGCTCTGGTAATTGCATTTGCTACGGTATTTACAGCATTTCCTATGTTTTGAAATGGAGAAATCTTAGCCTTGCCCAGGGCTCATTGTGTACTTTAATCTGCTCCTAGGGCCACACGTATCTTTAAACATTAACTTACACATTGGCAGTGTCCTGGGGCAGCCTCAACCCCTCAGCTATCGAGCTGGGAACGTGGTTATTGGAGTGTCAGTGTTTGCTCTCAGTATTTATCAGACACTGTATCCTTCCTTTTTCCAGGTCCTAGAGAATATTCTTTTTCTCTTTTTCTCTTTTTCTTTTTCTTTTTCTTTTTCTTTTTCTTTTTCTTTTTCTTTTTCTTTTTCTTTTTCTTTTTCTTTTTCTTTTTCTTTTTCTTTTTCTTTTTCTTTTTCTTTTTCTTTTTCTTTTTCTTTTTCTTTTTCTTTATTTTTCCTTTTCCTTTTCCTTTTCCTTTTCCTTTTCCTTTTCCTTTTCCTTTTCCTTTTCCTTTTCCTTTTCCTTTTCCTTTTCCTTTTCCTTTTCCTTTTCCTTTTCCTTTTCCTTTTCCTTTTCCTTTTCCTTTTCCTTTTCCTTTTCCTTGCAGTTTCATCTGCAGTCAATATTCCTGACTTCTATAGAACAGCATAGGGATTTGGAAATCCTTGCCCAGCACAATATCGGAGTGGAAAGATTTCCTAATGTTGCACCCAGTGCTGGGTGTAGCCCTGCAAATAACTGTTTTCAGATTCTGCTGCCTTTGAGGCAAAGACAATACATTAATTGCAGGAATAGAGGTCATTTGAGCTCACACTGTGGCCTGGCCTTGGCCACATATGAATTAATTTGTGTCTAAAAGGGACAGAAGTGGTCCTGGGCCATTTATGCCACAACACCTTGACCATGACTATGGCTCTGTCTCACTGCCTTCTTTTTCTGGATATAGCAGCTCCAGCTAAGATTCAGTGGTGAGGAAAAGGCCAGAGCTTGACTCAAGCACTGCAACATGCCTGGAATCCTCCTTCTGTATCCTTCTGTATCTGTTGCTGTGTGGAGCAGGTGGCTTGAATTTGGCTGGAGCTTATGATGTATTTTGGAGTCTTTATCTTGTAGCTTATAAAGCCTTTTGGATAAAATATGCTGAATGCATGAAGGATGTAGAGTTTTGTTTTGTGGATTTAAATCCAATCTTCTAAATTGTTTTAAAGCAATTCCTTGTGTTTTGAAATTCTGACATTTCTGTCCCCCCCTTTTTTAAGGCCTGTGAGTAGTCACAGACTGATTTATGAAATGGTGCAAAATGTGTAAAAAAAAAAAAAAAAAAAAGTTAAAAATAATACTAGGAAAAAAACAAAAACAAACAAAAAAAAAACCCAACAAAAAACAAACCACAAAGGACACATGTTATCAATACTCTACCAAAAGGGAACATTGTCTCTGACACAGAAAACCTTTAATTCTGAAGCTTGCAGAACAATTGGAACAATCTTTCTAATGTAGTTAACATTATTGGAGCAGTCATGGGGCTGTTTGAATTACTTCTACATTGATTTTAGGGCTTTTTCTGTTTGAACTTCAAGTATGCACTGTAGATGTGACTCTGAACATATTTTTTTCTATGCATTTTATGATAAATATTCTGGCTTGGTTGGCTTCTAGGTTAGATGTATTTCAGTATTAGTTGAATGGAGTTAAGGAGATTGTCTACTTCAGTATTGATCTTAAAATGTGAAGCAAGATTGCATTTCATTGCATACAACATCCTAAAATGCTTCAGCCAACAGCAGAGTACAGGAGTCCTTTTGTTAGGTGCTTTATTGTCAGAAGTCCTGAATTGGTACAAAATGGCAGTTTTCTGAGGAGGTAAAGTAAAAGACTGTCAGCATTCTCCCCTGTCCCCACTCCAAGACCCACAGTATACCAAGAGATATCTAAGTCAGGTATTCATGGAAAAGTACAGGAAGAGAGTTTTAGCTGATGCTCTCCTATTCTCCAGTGTTTTCAGGTGAAGAAGACTCCATGGTGAAGTAATTTCCATGTATTTATTCATTTCTATATGTTCAGTGACATCCAATCAATTTATCTCCTGTAAAGCTGTCCAGCCTTCTCTTGATAATCACAACTTTTTGATTGCCTTCAACCTGTTTCCTGCTTTATTAACCTGATTTATTATGTTCTCAGTTCTTCTGCTGGAAGGTGTTGTCAGTCTCTATTTTCTCCCTTCATAGCATTCATGCTTTTGTAGACCTTTATCCTCAACCATCTCACAGAAGAGGAGTCAAAATTACAAACCAAGTTTAATGTCTGAGCCTCAGAAAAGGTTGCTCCTCCCCTATCCTGGATAGGAATCAGCTACCACTAACACTCTGCAATGCAAGTCCTTGAGAAAAGAGGGAGTAAAGCCCCTTCCCTGGCTGTCTGGGACCTCCCACTGCTATTGCCACAGGGAAATTTCAAAGTTTTGCCTAGACTGTTAGAAGTGCCAACAGGGAAAGCAAATATTTGTGTGTAAGACTTAACCCCAAGAAGATTAAGTGCAGATGAATGTCAATAGTGCCAGCAACCTGTGAGAGAAAGTGAAAACTGAGAAGGATGTGAAAACAGAACGTGATGCAGAAAAAAGGAAGAAAAAGAAAGAAGAAAATGCAAAACAGATTAGAAGCAAATCAGGGAGAAGGAAAATTTCAACGGGGCTTTTTGCTTTCCCAAAAAGGGCAGGATGAAGACCAGCAAGACAAGCAACAGGGGCTCATCAGTGTTAGCAGGAGGTTCCAGGGGTGAGCACAAAGTGGGGAGGGGCAGGAATGAGGGATGCAGTTTGGGATGCTACATGGACAGTAGGTGCCTTTTGGGAAGGATCCTGGAAGCAATGAATATCTTGCACTGTCTTTAGTTCCTACCTCTTCAGTTCTGGAAGTCAATTGCTAGCTGGGGAAATGGTGATCCGTGGGAAGAGGTTTGGTTTTGTGAAGCTTGGCCCATGTTCTGTGGGAGGAGAGCTGTACTGTTTGGAAAGCATCCATCTCAGGAAAATCATAAGTGGTAGGGCTGTCTAGACTAGTCAGGAAGGCGTGAACAAATAACCAGAGTAAAATAGCATAAGAAGAGAAAAAAGTGTGATTCCTCACCTAGAATTAAATAAGGATGTCAGGGAAAAAAATTACTCAAGGCTTCAAAGGATGCAAACAGAAGATGTTCTTAACTGGCTGTGCTCTAAGGTTAACAAGGAGAGGAAATCAGACATGCTCATGGCTGGATTTACATGTTGCTGCTGGAAGTGGGTGGGGAGATGCGTGATAGGAATGTTACAATTAATTATTATAAATCTCCTGGTAACCACTGTGTGGGCAGTGTGCAGGTGTGTGTGAGGACCTTGGCAGCCTGACAAAAATGTAATTATTGGTTATTGAGGTAGCAGTGCTCACTTCTTGGCACTTTGTCAATCAGCAGAGTGGTAATTAGCCATTGCTAGAGGCCACTGTGTTTCTCTGAAGAGGAAAGTAGAACCTCCTCAAACACCTGGATGTGGTCTGGGTGAGAGCATGGGGGGAATTGTCTTACCTGGGAGACTGCAATTACAGCAAGGATTTCCTGACTCAGAAATCAAACCAAAACTGTTCTGCCTTAAATATTTTTCTTTCTTGACCTGCAGCTTGAAACTGGCAGCAATCTGCGTCCATATAACCCAATCTAAATACGCTGGTTTTTTGAAGTGAAGTAGATCATTCATCTTTAGTTTGCCAGGGGTCATGATGGATTTTCTATCACTGAAAAAGAGGTTGAATCTCTTTTCTAGGAAAGATGTGCACCTGCTGAAGTCATTTGGTGAGCAAAAGGAATGACTTCCAGCAATTTTATACAGGAAGTCTGATATTATTTGGTTCAAAGAGATCTGATTCTTGTTGCCCTCATTGCCTCATATTGGACAGCATGTTATTTTCTAGTTTGGCTGACAGAAAATGTGGGGTTTGGGACTATATTACATATAATGGAGAATTCAGTGTCCTTGCCCCAAAACTTATTTTTAGGGATTTGCCTCCCTGTGGGTCATAGGAAATCATGTTTACAAAGAAATCTGAACCACAGGAATGAATAAGAAGCAGCCTTGAAAGCAGGGTCAAAAGCTGTCCAAGGCACCATCTTTCCAATTTCTACTATAGCTGAGGACTCAGGGTGAGAAAAAGCATTGCTGTAAGGAGCCTTTTAAAGTTCCCCATCAAATGCAGTAACACACACTACAGAGCAGCTTTAAAAACAAGGGGAAAACAAAAGCAAATATGTCTCTGACACAGCAGTTACAGCCAAGAAGAGCTTGTCAGGCCTGGGTTCCTTCAGGGATGTGCACTGAGCCCTTTCACACTCTTAGTGCTGTTTGCTGCAGTATTAAGGAAGTGGGAAGGCATCCAGAAAACTGGTTCAACTCAGCTGACACGGTGGAGTTTGAAAAAGAGCAGGAAGGAGATGGAGATGTGCAGCACACTGCTGACCTGCCCCCAGCTGGGGACACAGTGATGCATCACACTGGTCCTGCTGCTGCAGACTCTGCTCTGAGATGTCCAGCAGCTGTTGAAAGGGATGGTGGAATAACATCTTCTCACAGCTGCTACAGAGTTGGAGTTTTTGGTCCTGATGAAATATGGAGATGGATTTTTGGGGTAGCCTTCAAGAAGCTCTTGACCTAGCTGGCTATAAGGAGTGAAAGTGCCCCACAACTGTATTGCCCTGGAAGACACGGACAATCTGTAACAGTGAAATTGTCAGAGCTGAGCAGACCTGTGTCTTCTTCCTCTGAGCTTCTGCAAGCTTTGCAGATGCTGTGTGAGAATTACTTGTGAGCTGTAATGCCTGCAGTGGTAAAATTCATAACAGACACACAGGGTGAAGATTGAGGAGTGCTCATTTGTGGTTGCCACAGACGTTCTTTGTCATGGCCATTACTGCAATTTTATAGTAATTTAACCACATTTTTAAAGTCCAGGCAACCCACAATTGTAACCACTGTGTCACCACCCAAGATTCAAAACTCAGCTCAGAATCAATGAGGTTATATCTGCATATAAACCCCTCCTGCAATTTAACACCAAGGGGAGTTGGCACGAGCAGATGCTTACCTATCTTCTCAGGTAATGCAGAATTTATTACAGCACCTCTCCCTTTTCCTCTTCCCTTTTATGTGGTTTGTATAGCTCTCACAAACTACAAGTTATGCATAGAAAGTAAAGTAATAAATGAGTTTGAAATATGAAGGCACATTCAGAAATTTTTGGATGAGAGTTGCCGTTAATTTAGGGTATTGGTCTATTTTGAGAAGTGGTAGAGATGTAACATTACTTGTGAGAGCTTTTTTCATCTGAACTTTGGGGCTGAGCCCAGTAATTGAATCAACTGATGTTTAAATTGAATTTCCCTATAATTTTTGTGTTTCTTTCTTATTGTTACATATTCATCAGTTCTAACTGACTGAAAAGTTTTTTTAATAATTAAGCTTTTAAATACCTGGGACTTATTCCCTCAGCAATCAAAGGATGTGGCATGCATTTTCAACAGTATTCATTAAATTTAGATATTTAAGCCATTAATGTAAAACATGAGTTTACACCTTCCCAGCAATGACACCACTGACTCCAAAAGGCACAGCTAAGCTGTTGTGAGCTGTTGGACAGATGGCAGCTTCTTTAGCTGCTACCACATTACTTTTGCTCTCCTTTCTGTTGCTATATTCATTCAAGTTGCTGCCTGCATGAAAGCAAGTCTTGGACTCAGAGCCTTGAGTCCATAGCAAAGCATCTTCTCTGATCTGTCACTCTCCAGTCCCAAAAACAAAAGGCCAGCCACATTTCTTCACATTTTTTAGTGGATCTGAACATCCATGGATCTGAACATCCAGGTCCAACCTCACAGTTGTTCTGGTTGTATCTCAGGAACTCACTTCAGAACTGAAGTGTCTAAACAATTTTTACCTGGGTTTAAGGCATGACAGTGTTTAGCAGAGCTGGGAGGCAATATCTAATTATTTACTAAATATCTAAGTATCTACTGAGTTCTTTTTGCTTCTAGGCATCTGCCTTCCTTCCCATGCAACTCTAAAACAAATATGCCTGTCTCTTTGCCTGTATTTCATGTGTGGTATTGTGGAGAGAGCTCATTACAAGCTCAAGTGTAGCCAGCACTTAGCTGCAAGTGCAAACATATTGTGAATGTCTGTGTTGCATTAGGATCTTTCCAGAAGACATTGAAACACAGCCAAGGTGGCTTCACAGGCTCAGTGTTCTCCCAGCACTTGCTGGTTCAACTGTTCTTAAAAAGTGTAGGAGTTTGGGAGAGCATGAAAGTCAGCATGTCCTGGTTTGAAGGACAAGTGTCTGCCAATAAAGGCAGAAGCTTCTCTTTGCAATGGAGAATGTAAATCCCCTCCCTCCAAATTATTGTAATTTTGAAATCAAGGGGCTCTCAGGCAAAGATAGGGGAATTAGGAATAACAGTTCTTTACTAAGAAAATTAAAAATAGAAATACAGTATTACAAAGAGCAATCCCAACCCTGACAGAGTCAGAATACAACCTGACACACTGTCTGTCAGGGTGTTGTTACAGTCCCATTAAATGATGGCTACAGTCCTCCTGCAGTGGCAGGTGTGGTTCAGCTGGAGCAGTGCTCCTGTAGAAGGTGCAGTTTTCCTCTGAAAGTCCAGGGATTATGTGGAAAGGTCCAGCTTTCCTCTGGAATCCAGTGGAAAGAAGGTACCTTGGTGTCCAAAATCTGAGGGTTTTTTTATCTAGGTAGGAAAGGCTTGGCTCCTCCCCCTGGCTGGAGCATCTTCCAGTGGGATGATGTAATTTTATCAGTCATACAGTGGGACTTAATGCCCCATTAACAGCAGATGATATCTTCCTGGAGGGAGGATGGGTTGTGGAAAAGATAAAGATGTTTGCCCCAGCTGGTTTTAAAGATGGACCATTAGCAGATAGTATGTGCCAGTGAGCTGTGGCAGAAGGTGGCTCTGGGGAGCCACTAGCTGCTGTATTTCACAATCCCAGAGCTGCACTGCACATCCATCCCCACCTCCTGTCCTCAAGTGAGTTGTGAGGGGCCTCCACCAGCCCAGTGAAACACTCCAGAGCCTGGAGCTGGCCTGCCAGGAAGGATGGGAGGCAAATGTGAAACCAGTTGCATTGCAGGCTTTGCAATGGTTGTGGGGTCTCCTATTTGGAGTTTCACAGGCCATGGAATTCAGGCAAAGCACCTGAGGGAATGAGAGTTTTCTTAGCTTGCCAGATGTGTCAAATCAGTGCAATCTCCACCATGACAGGGAATTAGTTTGGTGAGTAGGAGACATGTAATTTTGCTTGACAACTGTTGGTTCAGTTCACAGAGTTCATTGCTGCACAGTGAGCAGATTCCTCCTGGGGGAAACACAGCCAGACTGCTCCAGATGCCTGTATGGTGTGCACCAGCTCCTAATGGGAACACGACGGATCCACAGCTGGTCCTTCACACACCTTCTGAACCCTTTCCCTGTCTTTTTGCTCACCCCCAACATGTCTAGAGCTTCAGTCTATAGATAGTAGACTCAAATTGACTCTTGCTCAAATTGACTTGCTCGTGTGGACGCAGCCAACAGCCTCAGCCTTTTTGGGGTGTCTCACCTGAGACTTTGAGTTTTAGGCACACAAGTCTCACTGTGGGTTTCTGGAACTTTCAGTTACTTGTCTCATCTTCCTCTCTGTTCTTTCCCTTAAGCCTGTCCACCTGACACCTGCTCTGGCCACCTTACTGTTCAGACATGGGTGAGCCCATCAGGGTCTGCCATGGCAAATGTGACAGAAGATGTGGAGAAGTTCATTATCCATGGCTTAGTGAGGCATTTCTGTGTCCTTTTGTAGAAAACATGACCATAATACCTTCCATCTGACCAGCATGAAACTGAATAATCTCAGGAGATCAGGAGCATCTTTATAGTATCACATCAAGACATTTGCTCTTCAGTTTCCAAAAGCCTGATGTCTCAAGCAAAACTCAACTTTGTTTTGTTCACAGGCAAGTGCAACCTCTGCTTCACTCTCAATTTGCATCTAAAACATTAAAGAAACATGGGTTCATCAACATGCCCATGAGTTTTTAGCAAGCTGGGATTCTGCTTTCTGACAGCTCTGCTTAGGCTGACATATGTTCCTGCCCTTTCCTTCTGTGCAGGAATGTGTCTCTTCATTTCCATGAAAACCTCCATGGTGAGGAGTTTCTTTTTATTCCTGCACATATCCTGAATTGCTTCATAAAAGTCACTGATGATGAGAGCTGGAATTATCTTCAGATTTTATAACTTGGCTAAAAAAAAGTCTGGCTGCAAGCTAAATCTTGACGCATAAATCTCAGCCAGGAAATAATTTAGTTTCTCTCTTTCCATCAAAACAGCAAACAACTCGGCCCACTCCCAAACAGTTGCAAAGTTCTCAATGGTAAAAGGGTATTTTAGGAAGGGATTAAATAAAGAAATGTTACTAAGTGGCAGTCTCTAGGGTGGGGAGAATGTGGAAGGAAAAACATTTGGAATTATGCAATTTCTTAAGATTTTTTTTTGTTTGTTTGTTTTTCTTCACTTGAAATGCCTCACAGTTATCTGGAGGGAGCAGGATAGTCAATCAATTTGATTGACTTTTAGTAACACTGGCTTCCATGAGAAGTGTAGGTGTGGCTGTGTGCCAGTACAGGGATGCACTTATTAACAGGATTAAGCAGAGCAAGGCAGAACTGAGAGATCACCTGGATGGGGCTCAGATTAAATAAATTGGTCATCCAGTCTCATCAGGTAAATTTGTGTTGCACTTTACATGTACCAGCCCTAAACCCCATCTGGCTGATGAAGAGAGACCTCAAATACCTGCAGGAAATGGTCTTTGCCATTCTCTGCAGAGGCTTAGTGCCATGTTCTGGCTGTGCTCTTCCAGATTAGCTCACACTTCCATTAATTTCTGATCTAGATAAAGAGTCAGAATAAAAGTTTTCTTCCAATCCTGTAAAATACCCTTTTGTGTTCTTCTGTGGCTTTTCTGCTCATTTACTGACCCTTAGGTCCAGAATAATAAAGGAATGACCATTGCCATGTTGTTGCCTAACTACTCACACCCATTTTGTTGGTGAATGATGGCTAAGGAATTATTTGTTTTCCATGGCCCAATAAAGGCAATTGATAGAAGTTGTCTCTTTGACCTGATCTTGGGACCATGGACATTGCTCATATATCTGAGTCATGTCTAAGCCATGTTCATAAAACAGAATTTTTCCCTTCTTGGATAATGTGGACTTAAATGCCTTGATCAGTAACACATAAACATACAATTTTTATATTGCAAACTTGTATTGACTAAATCCTTCAACATTAAAAGTTCAATCAGTGACTTGATCTGGTGATGGGCAATTTGTCCAGGATCCCTACTGAACAATATGTTTCCAGATTGCAGGAGACAAGGCAGTTCTGGGCAATGACTACCAGCACCTAAGTAAAAACCTGGTTTCTGGGCTCATACTCTGAATTTGCACAGAGAAGCACTGTTCCATTGTGCATGCAAGTGAAGTATCTGCCCAAGAGTCCTGGCTCTGCTATTGCTCCTGTCCCATACACACTGTTCAGGCTTTGAATATCGACCTTTCTGGATTAGATTATAGTGACTCAGAAACTCTATAAATCACAGATGTTCTGTGATCCATTTTTGGAGACAGGGAATTGAAGCACAGGGAAGCTATTTACTGGACCTACTCTCCCCTAACTGGTTATTGCCCTCACAGTCCCATTCCTCTGATTAGGATGAGCATTTTATCTGCCCTCTTTGATGAGGTGTGAAGTGCACGTGCTGCTTAATGAGAACAGGCTGTTCAGATAACACAGCTCATAATGACAGAGATTTTGTTCTTCCAACATTATAATTGACAAAAAACAGGGCAAGTGTCCTAATTATGGGACTAGATTGGAGCCCAAGTCCTGACTTCCTCAGAGTGGATTTGCCATCTTTTTTGTCTTTTTTGTTGTTGGGTTTTTGTTTGTTTTGTTTTGTTTTGTTTTGGTTTGGTTTGGTTTGGTTTGGTTTGTTTTGGTTTGTTTTGCTTTGTTTTGCTTTGTTTTGTTTTGTTTATTAATTCTGTGATGTTTGGCAATTTTTGTGGAGTTGTTTGGATGGTGACTGGTTTGGGTACTGTGATTGCTGCTGCAGGAGGGTTGTGAGGCAATCCAGATCATGTGTTCTTCAAGGCTGTCCGTTCCTGGCCCTTGCTATTGCTAAAGTGATGCAATACAAAGCTGGTGAAAGTACAGATAATTTCTGTGTCAGAGAAATATGGGAAAAGCATAACAAATACCACAGAAGAATTTTGGACTGATAGAGAAAATTAATTTCATAATCACGTTTAAAGCACACACAAACAGTAACACAGACTTACAGGGGGATGCATTTGCTGCCTATCCCTAAGTATTTGGCCAGGAACAATAGCAGATTTTACAGGTAAAAAGACATCACAGCAGGGTATTATGAGATTTTTCAGACCTCAGTGCATTTATTCATGAAAGAGCCAAACCCCAAGGTAGTGCATGATTGAACTGCAGCTCGAAGGCATCACCATGTGCTCACTGTGCAGTGGTGTGGCACTTGCTATGTAATTATCTCTCTCCAGCACAATTATTAACATAGGATTAAACAGTTGAGAGCCACCACTGCTACATTAACCAGCAGTGGGGTGTGTGCTCTGTAATTTAGATGCTTGCAGGGAAGAGTTCACCACAGGGCATCCTCCAGCCCTGTGAGTGTTTTGTCCTGTGTAACTGTGGCTGCAATCCTCCTTCTCCTGAAATCAGGATGGAAGGAGTGCTCCAGGCTTGTGTGTATGGGGAGGCCTGACTCATCCTTCCCTTATGACCTTGTTTTCCATGGGCATTGTAGCCAGCCCTGTGTGAAAAGCTTTTCCCTGTATAAGGCAGTAAGTTGTGCAGCACATGGTGGGAGTTTCTGTATGAAATGCAGCAAAACAACAGGGAGAGATTTTGGCCAGTAAATGCAACACTGGATTTCAAATATGACCCTGTATTTCCCTGACCTTGTGTTTCTGTTGAGAATTGAAATAGTGGCCCAGAAATAGAACCTGATCTGGGGAATTGTACTGGAGTGAAAACAGCTTTTGTCTCCTATAGAAACAGCCATTAATGCCCCAAACACTTAGGGCCATCTGAGCACATGCAAGCAGGAGGGTTGCCCCTAAATAGCTCACCTTGAAAACTGCCTATTTGGCAAATGCTGCCATCTTCAAAATAGCCTGTTGTGCATTTTTCTCACCCAGGGTGGTCTGGGGCCCTTTCAGGATTTACAGCCCACGCAGCAGCCAGAGCTATGGACAGGCTGCTCTGGGCTGCCTGGTGGGACAGGAATATCTGTGAGTAGCAGTGAGCTCCCCTCAGCCAGATGTTAGTGCTTGGAGCTTGTTGTTCAGAGCTGCTGATTAGTCTCTCAGGCATTTGGTGCCTTTCTCAGCACTGACATTAGTCAGAGAGCGCCTGCAGATTGCAGATATTTGTTTTTCCTCCCCTTTGTCTTTGCTTTTTCAGCCTCACCAAGGCTTTTCCACTTCATGCCGTGGCAAACTGTGGCACTTCTGTGCTAGAATGAGGGCTGGACCTGGTCCTCAGCCCTGCTGGCTCCAACACCTCAGGCTGCTGGCATGGGGCACAGCAAACAGCTCCTTGCTGAGTCTCCTCTGTGCTCTGGGCTTGCAGAGCAGCTCAGGAGCAGATGCAGTGCCCTTTGTCAAGCCTGTGTTGTGTTTGTGTTTCACCCAGCCTGACTTCAATGCTGCTGCCATCATTTCCAGGCAGGTTTCACAAATCCCTTACTGTTTGCAGGGAAAGGCTTCATTGGAGCCTCTGGTCCTGCTCCTGCCATGCCAGGGGCGTCTCCACTGCGTGCGTAAGCACACACTGTTCAACTCACTTTTAGTGCCTGATTCCCTGGTCTAAATTTGTTCCTCTGACTCATCCTCCAGAGGAATTTCTGTCTCTGTAAAGACTGTAGAAAAAGATCAGAAAGCCAGTGTTTCCTACCCAGGACTGAGGTTACGTATTTTAGCAGGGTGATGCAAAGACTACCACAAGTGACCCACCAAACACAGATAAATACAAGTCTGAGTGTGGCCTTTTCACTCCCCGTGCTTTTCTGGACCCAGATAGACTTGGAAAATAAAGTGAAATATCTCCAAAAGTTCTATGGGTGCTCAGGAGACATGTGAACATCCCCCCTCCCCAGTGGCACCGTAGGGCAGCAGGTTACCCCAGGGCACCTGTAATTTGTCCTTGAAATCCAGAAGCCATGAACAGCAGCAGGGCATGCCCAGGGCTTCCAGCTGAGCCTTCAGCCAAGGAAATCCTATCTGTTTGTAAAGGCAGCTGAGCTGCAGCAGCTTGTGTGCAGTGTGAAGCCAACACATCCAGAGCAGAGGGATTTATAGGGGAACTTGACTTTTATAGATGTTGCATTAACTTTAAACATTTGCCTTTCTCAGCATGGGTTCTCCCCCTGTGCATACAAATGTCCCTGGGTATGATATATTTTCTGGGGAGGAGACATGGCCTCCAATTACAGTAAATGTCCATTTCTTTGTTTTCTTGAGAGGCAGCATTTAGTGCATTGCAGTCACACTGTGGCTGTTTGCCAATACCCACCCACAGCCTACTGGGATTTGCTCAGATTCTCTCCCCATTTTGACCTATAGGTGACAGAGAAACAAAGGCTCTCTTCATATTATACATAACATTTTTTTTTATTATATATTTACTGATCCAAACTCTTCCCTCTTCAGAGACAGAGCTCTGAGCATTTGCAGTCTGAACCTGCTGAAGGTACAGAGAGGTCTGGCATGGCCTTACCCCCAGGAGGTTCTGAATTCCTTAAGGCCTTAATCAGCCTAGTTTCCATGTGTCCCCTGTTCTCCCACAGTCCATGTCTCCCACCTGTTCTTTTGTACCCCTTACATCCATGTTTAAGTAAACCTCAGCTTACAGACATGCCTGCAGCACCTGCCACGCCAGAACATCAGTCACCTCTGTCAGGACTCCCAGGGAACTCTACAGGTTCTAATACATTAGACTGAAGTAAATCATACTTAAAGAATCCCAAACCAGCTATAACGCTACTTTAAACCAATGTTGTTCTGCAAATGAATACTGGTAAAGATAAATATTTTTCTTCACCATCTGATGCTGGTTCTCAGCTTCAGCTGCATCTGGGGATGGTATATGTTGGATATACTGTATTTCCCTCACTGCTACTGTGCTATAAGGTGTGTGCCCTCTACTTGACAGGACCACTAAAATAAATAAACACATAGTTTCTAGAAGCTGTTGTAACACAAGGTAAAGGTCAGTTAATTAAAAAATTTCAATGAATAGGAGAAAATCATATGACTCTGTGCTGCTCTGATCCTTCTCCTTTCCCTATGTTCCCACCAGTGAGAAGGAAGGACACAATACACTTTGATTTTGGGTCTTGCTGGTTTTATCCTTTCCTTGGTATTTAATTAGTTCTCTGTGTGTATGTGTGGGGGAATGGTGATCTAATCCTATTGAAATACAAGCCAAGCAAAACAAGTTTAGATGGAGACAGGGTTACACAGCAACTTTCAGTCAGAGAACAATACACTTGGGATAAGGTATATTAGTTTTAGGCATATCAGATCTAATTGGTTTTATTGTGACTACAGTGATACTAGGTGGGAAAAAGCTGAGCTGAAAATTAAAGAGGATAGCAAGTTTTGGTAACTTTAGTAGCTGTGGTAATGGAAAGGTTCTGTACATATTGTTGGGAAAAAAAGAAAAAAGCCTCTCACAGAGACTTTTGAAGCCCTGCTGAAACTGTAATTAGCTCTGAGATAAAAAAAAAAAACAAAAACAAAAACAAAAACAAAACAAAACAAAAAAAACCAAAAACACCCCAAAAAACAAAACAAAAAAAAAAAAAAAAAAAAAAAAAACCCAAACAAACAAACAAAAAAACCCCCCAAAAAAACCAAAAAACAAAGTGACTGTAATTTGGACATTTGGAGTGGTGTCCTGGCTGCTGTCTCTGCTTTTGTGCACTAGGCACCATGTGCCACCCCACAGTTCCTTATTGCACTGGCCACCCTGAGAAGTTTTGGTGCATAAATCTGAAGAGGGAGATGTAAGTCTCAACAAAGGCTAAAGGGGCTAAACCCCTGCAAGGGCTCCAGACCCTCTGCTTTGCCAGCCCTGACCAGTCTTGGCAGGCACACATTGCTGGGAAGCTCCTGGGTGCTACTTGGGTGCCACTGCTGGGTTTTGGGTGATGTGAGTTCTGTAACACTGACTTCAACCACTTATGGACATTTTGTGGTGGATGAACACTACCATCTGTCTTGGGTTGCAATACAGGATGTGGCCAGAAATGTGTATTCCATCACCATTTGCTGAAGCCGGGTGGGGCTGTGATCTTTATGTCCGTTGCACACATTTTCTGCTAATGGTCCATCTTTAAAACCAGCTGGGGCAATCATCTTTATCTTTTCCACAACCCATCCTCCCTCTAGGAAGATATCATCTGCTGTTAATGGGGCATTGAGTCCCACTGTATGACTGATAAAATTACATCATCCCACTGGGAGATGCTCCAGCCAGGGGGAGGAGCCAAGCCTTTCCTACCTGGATAAAAAAAACTGAGATTTTGGACACCAAGGTACCTTCTTTCCACTGCATTCCAGAGGAAAGCCAGACCTTTCCACATAATCCCTGGACCTTCAGAGGGAAACTGCACCTTCTACAGGAGCACTGCTCCAGCTGAACCACATCTGCCACTGCAGGAGAACTGTACCCACCATTTAATGGGCAGGTCACCGACTCTGCCAGTGTTTTGGGATTGCTCTTTGTAATACTGTATTTCTATTTTCAATTTTCTTAGTAAAGAACTGTTATTCCTAATTCCCATATCTCTGTCTGACAGCCCCTTAATTTCAAAATTATAATAATTTGGAGGAAGGGAGTTTACATTCTCCATTGCAAAGAGAAGCTTCTGCCTTTATTGGCAGACACTTGTCCTTCAAACCAGGCCACCGTCACACCCTCATCCATGGCACCTTTACCCACGAAGGCACAAGGGATGGGGCAGGTGGGGCTGGGCCCCATCTCAGGCGAGGAGCAGCAGTTTGGCTGCTCCTGCTGAACAGCTCAGCCTGAGCCTTCCCTGCAGCTCCCCTCCCGATTCACCGCCACATTCCTGTGGCATCCCGGGCGGATCGCCCCGAGTCTGTTCCAGGGAAACCAGGCAGGAGCGCGTCCCTGCTGTGCCCCAGCGCCGGGAGAAGCAGGGCTGGCTCTGCTGTGCCTCCCTTGCTGGCTGCGTGGTCAGTGAGCAGAGCAAAGGAACTTGGACGTGCCCCAGAGTGAGGTCGTACCCTCTCCATTTATTTTTCTCTTCCTGGAGACCTTCTGTCTCCCACTGCCTGGGCAGGGAATTTAGGGATTTACTGTCAGGACTGACTTATCTGCTCACTTGGCACGATGAGGTGCCTGTGGTAGGCAGTCTGGCTCATACCCTACACCTTTTTCCCCCCCCCCCCCCCCATTTCTTCTCTTCCTCATTAATGTTTCTATACTCGCTAAATCATTGACTTTTTTTCCTTCACAAGTACAGGGAATAAGGTGTTGATCCCTTCCTGGGCATTGGCAGTGACTGTGATGACATTTTCCCATCCTCGTTTCCAATTCTGGCAGAGGTCACTTGGTGTGACTGTCACCTGGTATCTTTATTTCCACCCTCTCAGCAACATCTCAGGCTCCAAGTGCCAGGGGAAGGCAATGCCTCAGGATGAGCTCTAGGTGTGGTTTGGGGCCAGGGCCCTCTCTTCTCTCCATGGCTGAGGCTCTTCTCACCAGTTCTCAAGTGCCCTGTAATGACCCTGTGTCCTGTAAATCCACCCCAGGCCAGAGCAGGGGTGTAAGGGCTGTGAGTTTGAGGGGGAAGTGTGGGGTTTGGAAATGGATGCCAGCAACACCCACTGCAGATGAGAGCCGCCTGCAGCTCAGATACCTTCACACCAAGCAGTGGCTTGATGCAGATCAATACAAAACACTTTTTAAAGACCCCCAAGTGCCCATGGACATGGATTTGGGTCTGTTTCCAGGACAAGTTTCTCCAAACTCCCAAGAAAATGATCTGTGTTCTGCCCTTGCAGCCTGCCCTGGGCAGCCAGTGCCATTCAGATGTCATTTGATGGGATTCACTATGAGATCCATCCCAGTCTGAGATAGTTATCTAGGCAGGAGTCTCCACAGGTGGTCCACTGAAGGGAAGTGTCTAAGGTAGGCAAGATATCTCCTCCAGGATTGCCCATTCCTCTCTGATGATTGTTGGGGAAGATGACTTCCCCTGACTGGCTGCATCTAAGGAGCTGAAAGAGAAAATCTGCTTTTAGTGAGGAATGAAATGAAGAAGAAAAACAATGCTGAGACGCCTTGGGGTGGGTGTAGCCTGGCAGAGGCTTCCTATAGGCAGTGCTTCATACCCCAAAGAAATCCCCATCTCTAATATTTTGAATGAACCAGAAAGTTGTGCTACAAACATTACATTTCCTGTGGCAAATGCTGACCCAGCATTCAGCAAGGTAACAACAGCTACAACAATTTCTTTCTCCATCCAGGTCCTATGCATCTTGCTGATTCATGAGATCCTAGGGTGAAATCCCAGCTCACCTCCATTAATGCCAGTGATGTTGGATATATCCTTGGGGTCCTAATTCTGTACCTCTGAAAGTGCTGTTCTTGCAGCAAGCAAAGGTGGTCAAACCCAGCACTGCCATGTCCCTACCACTTCACCCAACATGATGCTTTAAAAGTGCTGACAGGGACTTTTCCACACTTCAGCAGAAGTGTTAGTCTTGGCTGAAAAATCCCAGTAACTGGAGGTTAAGTCACTCCATCCCAAACCCAATACTCCCCTCTGCCAGACCTCTCCCACTATTCTTTTATTCCTTGTCTTTCTTTCCATGCAACACAGTCACTCCCACTGGAAAGACTTTTAGATAGTGGAGTCCAGTGTTTTTTAGCAGTGTTGCCATAAGGAGCATGCACGAGGAGATAGCTGGGAGTAAAAATCTCTCTCTTGGGTTAGGTGAAGAGTAAGACTTGGGTGCCACTGCTGGGTTTTGAGTGACTTGAGTTCTGTAACACTGATTTCAACCAATTATGGACATTTTGTGGTGGATAAACACTCCCATCACACCCTTATCCATGGCACCTTTATCCCATGCCACTCAAATCAAGCTTGTAGAAGGCAGATGTGTGTCTGTCAATAAGAAAAGTGTGTGTGTGTATATATATATATGTATATATATATATATCAGTTCAGGGTGTTTGGTAAGGGGTTTGCATGCCTATAATGTGAGGCTCCAAAATCAGTATGTTAGGTTAATGATGGGACTGGATGAACTTGTAGTTCTTTTACAACCTCAGTGATTCTGTGATTCTATTCTATTTGTTGCATTGCTGATTTATTTGGCAGATTTTGTAAATCTCCTAGATATGGTGAAATATTTGTGATACAGTTTCTCAGACAAATACTCAAATATATTTAATATGCAGTTTCACAGCTGTAGGCTGGCTGGGATAAATCCTCAGGATCTGTATGGTTCTTTTGTCACCTTTCTCATTTTATCTGGTGTTGCTCTGAACCTGAGTGTACCACTGCTGAGGATGCCTTCCTAGCAAAACTGTGCAACAAGCAGACATGCAGACAGATCTTCAGATCAAACAACTCTTCTGAATTATGGGTCATCAGGAAATTCAAATTTTGAAAGGAATTGGAAAATTACCTATAAGGTTTGCCTAAGGAGCCATTTCCTAGTCCTTCTTTTCATTTCCCAAACATCCAAGTAGCATCTTGGCCTGGTTAACTTCTCACCAGCTTGTTCAGCAGCTGGGTTGGTTGTCCAGGCTGTGCTGAGCTCACAGCTGTCACAGTTACAGAGTTCTCAGCACCAGTTTAAGGATAACTTGGTGGCAGCCAGGTGAATCACAGCCCCAGCAGTAACAGCAAGGGCAGCACTCAAACATCATCATCATCATCCCCACTGCAGAGTCCTGTGAAAAATGCTGTTTGTAACCAGCCAGTGAGAATGAGAGGACTCTACCTTATTATTTTTCCCCATGTAGAAGGAACAAAGTGTTTATTTTCCAGCTGTAGTCTTGCAGTTGCAGGCAGGCATCCAGTTATCAAGCTGGGCTCTTCCCACCCTGCTGGCAAACAAAGCTGTGCATGTCAGATAGTACCTCAGTTTAGAACTGTGCTGTTCCCGTGATGTCTCTGGATATCTCCAGATAATTTAAGCACTGAACAGTGTGTTTCAGTGAAGACTGTAGAAATGCAGTATAAGCAAATGAGCTGGTTAGCTTTTTGATGGTGTTTGAGAAGTTTGAGTGGCTCTGAAAAGCAGGTCTACTTCTGCTGACAAACCTCAAAATGTTTGGGAATGTATCTGGGATGAGGATAATACTATCCCTGATGTCTGCTATTCCCCATCAGCCAGCCAGGCAGAAGAAATGGGGTTGGGTTCACACAACCTCCCACTTCAGCTGCATGAATTGTTTGTTCCTCTGCACTGGACTCTGGCATGGGCCATGCCTGCCACTGCATCCAGGGAAAATGCAGGAAATCTCTCGTGAAGTAGAGTTTCCACCTCATGTCTTCCCAACAAACACATTTCCCTAACTCAGTGTCCTTCTTTACGGGGATTTAAATTCAAGAAGTGTTCTGCTTGAGGTTTTGCAAGGGTTTGGCAAACACAAAAGCCAAGATGTGCTGGCTATTTTCAAAGAGCTCTTGGAATGAACTGTGATCAAAACCAAACTCTCTCCTTTTCAACACAATTTCTGGCCCTTTATCTGTGAGCTCCCCATCTCACTAGCACGCATTTATAAAAGAGAGAACAGTTGGGACAAGAATTTGCCATATAGCAAAACCCCACAGTGCTTTTGCACAAGGAACAAGAGCTTCCAAGGGAGTGGAAGCAGTTGCTGTGTTTGTGTTGACTGGCCATAGTTTCCCACTGCTGGGGGTTTCCAAAGCAAATGAAATGTTATTCATCAAGGCAGGCTCCCTACCCAACTTTCAGTTGTTGAAAATACTACAAAGTAAGATGGAAAGAAACATGTAATCCTTCATCATCACAGTCAGGATTTACTTGTTTATTTAGATTCCCTGTCTGTTCCAAATGCTCTGCCAGAGAAAGCCCATCCAGACTCCAGGAGTGCTTGACACACATAGAAAAATTTCTAGATGTATTTAGAAGATAAATCCAGCAGAATACACTGTGCAGCACTGCAGTGCAGCAAGATGAAATTCCCACATTCACAATAAAATATCTCAGGATGTGTTTTGTAGGGAAAAAAAAAGAAGCAGGAGGCACCTGAGGAGAAATTGATTTTGATGTGGGTCTTCTAAATTAGAAACTTTTCTAAATTAGAAACTTTTTGGTGGAGCTGTCCTTGAGCTCCAGTTACCTCCTCTTTTTCTGCCTGGAAAATGTGTTTCAGGTAGGAAAAAATGGAACTTGGTGTCTTTGTGGTCAGTAAAAGGAGAGGGTTGTGTTCAGAGGGTGATTCCTCCTCTGTCCTATGAGGTGCACATCAGCACCTGTAAGGGTGTCTCTGCAGATATTACAGGGAAAATGCAAAGAGAGGAGCCCAGACCTGAGCCTCACTTTTAGCTGCTTAAGAGAAGGCAGCTGAATCCCATCCCAGGTGAGGCTGTGTGTTGGGAACTGAACTCTTTTGCATTGAAACTACTCAGCAGCCCTTGTAGCTGGTGTTTGTCATCCCACTCCTGTTACTGCACCTACAAACAGGAAACAAGTGAGACCATAAACATACCCATGAGATAGGAGAGATCTTTTGGGTCATCCCAGGATGAGGAAGTAGATTTGTCCACCAGATGTTTTGCAACTGTACAATCACCCAGCCCAGGATTTGAAAATGCCCTGTGAGCTCTTCTTCTAGTGATGGCCTGGGGGCAGCACCTTTGAAACCACCTCTCTTTTTTATTTCCTAAGAGCCACTGGCATGAGTGAACATCAAGAACCTGATGTCCCTTCAGGGGGCAATACTGCAGTAAGTTGTGTAGGGTAGAGTGGGAGGGGCAGTTTTTAGGCAATTATCCCCTAAATAATAACTTCTGTTAAATTCATGGGATTGTGGATTCTCCTAGGGACTGCTGAGATTTACCCTCTAGGGTTTTGTCTTAAACAAGCCAATATCATGAGGTGTTAAGACACCTCTGTTCTTGGAAAGGCAAAAGAACCAATTCTGTGTTTGCTTCCTTATTTCACATGTTGACATAAAAGCAAAGGGCAGGCTCTTGTCTTAGTCTGGGGTTTCTGAAGGGCTGCTGAGCTGAATCAAAACTAGAGTTTTCCAAAATGGACACCCCTTGACCCAAACTCCAGTTTAATACCAGAATTTGGGTAGCCTTTCTCCATAAACTCAATGTAGTCTCAACATACTGGACAGGTTTAACAAAACATAAAAGTTCATAAAAGTAATTTTGAATCACTAGTATCATTAAGAACTACATTTTTGGGTCTTAACTAAATCTGTGAGAGGATTTTATTTAAAAAAATATAAAAACAAAGTAAAAGCTCCCCCCAAAAATCATTCTGCTATTGAAACGCTGTGAGTTTTCTGCCATGCCTGAATTAACCCTTGCTGTGCTAACCCTTGGTGTGAAGCTGACGTGCTGCTGTCCCCACAGCTGATGTGCTCCTCGGTGCAGAAGGCCCTGTTTGAGGAGGAGGACAGGGTGAAGAAGCTGCAGCAGAAGGTGGCGGCGCTGGAGAAGCGCAACAAGCAGCTGCGAGATCGCGTGAAGAAAGTCAAGAGGTCTCTCCGGCAAGCCAGGAAAAACTCCAGGCACATGGAGCTGGTGAACAGAAAGCTCAGTGAGAAACTCTCCTCTGCAGGAGGTCAAATCCCCTACATTAACTCCCTGAAGCAGGAGAACTCCCACGGCACCTACCTTAAAGTATAATGCAAGGATAATGCCCAGGCCGATGGCAGCGGTGAGTTTGTCTGCATTAGGTCAGGGTGTGACCTTGTCCACACTGTGCTTCAAACCTTGCATGGAAAATGAATCTGAACTTGCTTTAGTTTGGACAGGAATGCCAGCTGGACTTGGCACAGCCCAAAGCCATGTCCTCGCTGTTCTCAGTGGACACAGGGCCAGACTGTTGTCTGTGCTTCTCCTCCCTCACCCACCTCCATCTCCACCCCCAGTTTAAGGTTTTCTTTGATGGAAGTGCCAGCCCAGCCCTCAGGGCCACTACAGGCATTTGGCAGAGGAGCTCTTCCTGCCAGTTTACCTCCTCCTCATGGGCTGGGCAAGCAAGGCTGGGGATCCAGAGATGGATGCAGTGGGAAGGATGAAGGCAGGAATGCCCTTTGCTCCCTCTGCAGCCCCAGGCTCTCAGCCTTGCTTCAGCTTGACTGAAGTCTTCATCCAGTGCCTGGGCATAGGCTGTGTCTGACACTCAGGCAGTTTGTGCCTCTCTGCAACATGAAATATAGATGCACCCAAATTGTCTTAAGACTACCCCTATATATCCTTAAATATTCTAAATCAAATACACAACAATTTTTATTTTTCCAAGAAGTGCCTCAAGGTTCTCAGTGACTCCCTCAGGTGCCTTTGTCATGGGTCAGCCAACTGGGTTGGAAACCACATCATTTTGGGACTGTGTTTAAACCTAATCCTGCAGTCAGGAGTGGACTTAATCTATAAGTGGTTGTTGGATCAGGCCCAGGCAATTTAGATCCCATTCTCAAGCAGGTTTAAGTTACAGTGTGGACAAAGCTTCAAGTTTTGTAGTCACTGTCTGAGGTAGAATGGAGGTTGCTGGGCAGCCTCAGTTACACTTAAAACCTGTAGAGACCACATCAATATCAACAGGGCATTAAAAATTTAGGTAGTTTATATATGTATATATTTTAAAATCCTATAGAAAATATTTTTATTACACATTTGATATAGTCTAATTTCTTAAAATATGAAGTAAAACCTGTTTCTTGGTTACCTTGTAAAAAAAGAAAAGTCCATCATATCCTTTATTAGGCATTTACAAACTGACTTCTGCTCAAGTAGTGTGGGTTTAGGAATCAGTATCTGTGGCTGATAATGTTAATGCTTGAAACTATCCCTGCACTTGGAAAAGCCCATATCAACTTTCAAATGTGAGCTTCAGTCCAAGCAGAACACAGAAGCTGACTCTCGTTACCTTCCAGTTTTGCTCCTTTTGGAAATACTTTTTTTTCCCCTCTTGAAATAATATTGGCATTTCTTAAGATTCTGACTCCTCCACAAGCTCCAATGGTTTCAAAGGCTCCACCTCTCACATCACCACAATTTGAATTGTTTTCTGCTGGAGTCAGCAATGCTGTTTCCTGAGAATTGCTACAGAACTTAGGCTTCCCTAGAAGCCATCAAGAGATTTTAACTCCAAAATTTAAATCCATAGAAAATTAATTACATTTTACTGTTTGATTTTCTGGTTTCTAAACTACTGTTTAAATAAATGAACTGGTTTTTCTGGGATAGTTATTAAAAGCTCGTGTTCCAATTTATTGTTAATAAAAATATTCCCGCTGGTATTCATTTATGTTTTATAAGTGTTTGTATAAACCTGAGAAAATAGAATTAATACAGTTACACCTTTGCTGTTCTTACAGATTTTCCAAACACAGTGTTGAATATATTTTTGTTTTGGCTCGTATTTTTTTTTTGCTTGATGAAAAGATTTGAATTTTCTTCCTGTTTCTCCCTTTGTCTTCCTTAAAAAAAAAAAAAAAAAAAAAGTAAAACATTTTGTTCTCCTTGTAAGTTTTGTGAGAATTTTGTTTATTCTTCAAAGAAAACAAAAAGAACCTCCCCAAATGCAAAGTCCAAATGCAACCCAAAGTGCTGTCACTGGGTACAAAACCCAAAAAGGTTGTTTCCTTGTGAGTTTTCCCTTTCATTCCTGCTTGGGTTTGGATCTTTTCCAGAGATAAGAACTAGCACTCAGATCAGGTCACAAATTAAGCCTCTCGACAAGTAACAGGGGATGTCAAACCTAAATGAAAATGCCATTAAAGTGTCAGCACTGATTGCCTGTCCCTGCTGGTGACAGGATCCAGAGAGTGACCAGGAGGGCTGCACGAGCAGGAGGCACAAGTGGAATGAGGAATTTGGGTTCTGTCTACCCAGGCTGGTACCCCTCACACAGGGCCTGCCTGACACATGCTGTAACTTTTAGACCCATTCCATAGCAATTTCTGGGATCAGCTCATCTGGAGACCTGCAAAAAGGGCAAAATTTTCTGCCAGTTCCAAGAGTAAGGGGAAAGGCGTGATTGAGTATGTTCCTCTTGAAAAGCTAGGAGGGAAGGACTGAGATGCAGAAATGAAGAGGAGGTTGGCATAGATGGATGGGTTGGCAAGAGATGGTGTAGAAACCCAAAGAACATCCTAGTAAAAAACAGAAAGACAGAAAAAAAAAATCCCCATTTGGTTAGAAACAATACCAAATGTGTCAGTCCCCCTTGAGAAGTTCAAAGATGCTTTACAAATTAGTAACATCTGCTTTTGCAAAAAATATCAGGGGCTTGAAGGCTGCCAGAACATCTGCAAGACCAGTGCTAGGGGTTTCCAGAGCAGCTGGACACAACTGGAGACCAGGATGGGATTTTTGGCATCTGCACTCACTGTGGGGATGTTTTTGTGGACAAATAAATTTAGGAGAGGAGAGGAGAGGAGAGGAGAGGAGAGGAGAGGAGAGGAGAGGAGAGGAGAGGAGAGGAGAGGAGAGGAGAGGAGAGGAGAGGAGAGGAGAGGAGAGGAGAGGAGAGGAGAGGAGAGGAGAGGAGAGGAGAGGAGAGGAGAGGAGAGGAGAGGAGAGGAGAGGAGAGGAGAGGAGAGGAGAGGAGAGGAGAGGAGAGGAGAGGAGAGGAGAGGAGAGGAGAGGAGAGGAGAGGAGAGGAGAGATTATTCTTTAAGGATTGTCCTCTTTTAACCATCAACACATTCCTCTTGTACTATTTCTGTCACGACTTTTGCAGGACTTGTGTGTCTCAGCAGAGCATAAATGGATAATCCAGATGATAACCTGCACCCAAAAATATCTTGAATTTTTAGACAACTGAATTTTCTGGGTTTTTTGAAAGTGGATGTTTATAGAATGAAGTGCATCAAACAAACTGTTTTCATAAATCCCAATATCATCCTGATTTAAAAACCCTACCTGAATAACTGGGGAAGAACCACAAAATGAGGGAGGATTTATGGGGAGCAGACACTGTTAGCACCTTTCTTTGCTCCTTAGCACCAAAACCATTGAGAAAAAAATTACTTCCTTATGTTTGAATAATAATTTAGGGCAATAGTCATGTTACTCTGTTTGGGTTTTGGCAGAAGGGGGTTTTGGAACCAAAGAGCATATCAGTGTTTCAGAGTTGTATCAGTAAAGCTCACTACTAATACACAAAATATTTAGCCAAGCTAGGTAATCTCCCATTAATGAGCTAAGGAGCCCAAATTAATATCTGAAAGTAGGATAAAAAACATAGAGACAAAACTGTAGAAAGAAGATAAAACTGAAAACATATGTCATTCTTCCTTAAAACAAATCCAAGTAATTGCAAGGAAATTTCATTTTCCTCCCTATTTAACCCCAATTATTTTCATTTAATCACAGAAAGGCACCTATTTCCCTCCAAACCAGCCTTCTTTGCATGTGAAACATCATTTCCAGCATGTGCTTGGGTTCAGGCATGTTCCTAATCCCCTAAAGCAAGCACAGCCAGCAGCACAGCACGTCCCAGCACATGTGGCACTGCTGGGAGGGCTCGCTGGCTGTGCAGGAAACCAGGGCAAGCCATCCCAACAGGGATGTCTGGGAAGGCAGGCACAGCAGGGATTTAGTGGGGCAGGAGCAGTGCTGTCTTTGGGAGCAGGAACCTCTTGGGGGTCAGGATTTGGCACAGAGTGTTGATTTGCCTGAGGGTGTCCCAAAAGCCAATTAGTGTCTGATTTTTATTGACACATTATATTTATAGTATATAGACACAAAAGTTTATATGCCTTTGTGAAACACACATGTAATGATGAAAACCCCCAAAAATCTCTCTTGGTTCAGCAAATAACTAGTCTGGCTAGTGCCAGGACCTAGTCCAAAACCAGTACACTGTACAAGGCTCTTCTTGCAGATAACAAATAAGACAACAAGAGGAAACAGCCTCAAGTAGTGCCAGGGGAGGTATGGCTCGTATATAAGGAAAAATTTCTTTACCACAATGATTGTCATGCCCTGGAAAAGGCTGCCCAGGGAAGTGATATAGTCACTGTCAATGAGGGTATCTATCAGACATGTAGATGTGGTACCTGGGGACATGGTTTAGTGGTGAACAAGGCAGTGCTGGTTTAACTGTTGAACTGAATATTCCTGAGGGTCTTTTCCAATCTAAATGATTCAATGATTCTATGACTTGGTTGTTTTTCCATTACTTGGGTTTGGTGGCATCACACCACTCCTGAGGTGCCTGATGGTTTCTCCTGGTGAGAGTGTTCCAGCACTTTTTGGCTGCTTTGGTTAATGCTGATTGCATGTAATGGCATCTCCCCTTCTGGTTATCTGCCTATGGATAGTAATTTTTCTTTTTACTGAATTTTTCCACAAACACAGAGCTATTTCTCAGAACAAGTTTTAGGTGGTAAATAATTGTTTTGCAATGTTAAAATATAATCAGTAAAGTGGCATTTTCTTTGGCAACCTCCCACTTTGGAGTCATGACAAAATTTGGCAGAAGTCCCTTCTATGTACCCTTTGTCCCAATAAAAATCAGCAGGAAGCCTTTGAAATGTTTTGGGTCTATAATGTACTCGTGCTCAGCAAAGACTTTGTAGTGCTGCACAGCTAAAACCACAGCAAATGCTCTAAATGAACCTTCCTGAGCCTGTCCTTCCCTGGGCAGTCCAGCTGTCATAGGTGGCAGCACAGGCAGTCTTGCCAGGACTGATAAAAGCAGATTTTTATTGCATCTTAATCTCCTGGATGCCTCTGCAGTGCCCAGGGGTTTGTGTATGTGCTTGGGGTGGTGCCATAAGGATGAGGATGCTCCAATAAGCTCAGAAAGGACATGAGGAGCATTTACAGGAGAGACCCTGGGAACACTCCCAGGGCCAGAATTGCTTTTACAGAAGTGGCCACAGGATTGGAGATGTGGAAAAGGGAGAAGGGACAACCATTTGCCACACACTGTCCATCAAGAGTCTGTGCAAAGGAGCCCAAGGATCCCCACTGGAGAGAGAGACAGCCCCTGCCACTGTGTTTGGTGTCAGCAGATGGCCAGGAGCTGCTCAGCTCCAGCTTCAGCTCCAGGGAGAGGACCAGGCTGGAGAGCAATGGGTAAGTGATTCCTGCTGTGGTGGGAGTGGCCCAGCAGCTTTTCTGACCCAGAGCCATAATTTTTGGGTGGCAACCTGGCAGCATGGTGAAGAGTAGAGGTGAGCTCAAGCCATTGCTGTCAACATCCAGAGCACACCAAGTGGGCTGGCTCCTTTTCTTCATTTCTACTCGCTCTTACAGACTCTTGAGATCTTTTCTGCAAGAAAGGCAGTCAAAAGGAAACCAAAAACCACATGGTTTTGGAAGGTCACCAGCTGCCAACGTACAGCCTATATATCACAGTCTGGGAACAAACGCAACAAAATACTTCATACTTCCACTGACTACACTGGGTGCTTAAAATGTTCTAAGCAAGGCTTTGCATGATCCCTCTCCACTCACAGTCAAGCAAAGGCAGCAAGATGCATGTAAATCACTCAAACCACACAGCAGCTCAGTGGCAGCTCTGCAGAAGAGAATTCAGGGGCCCTCGACTTTGGGCACCTGCTCCACGTTCTAGAACTGTCACCGTCCTGAGTGGGGCAGGGAGGGAAGGTGCCAGCACATCAGAGATGTAGGGCCTTGCAGAGTGTGAATCAGGGTAATCTGCATTAGGTGCCAAAAGTTGGATTGCTTATTTAGACAGGAAAGAAACTATCTCAATAAAAGGGAGGGGACAAATGTCCTCTGGGCTGGAGCAAAGCCCAGGGAGGTCTCTTCTGTTTTCCAGTGTCAAGAGCTCTTTTGCCAGCCTTTGACTATTGAAAGTTTTTACACAGTTCCCACACAGAACGTGAATCCTCCCCCAGGACTGCCATGATCTGGCACTTCTTATTCACCCAGACTGCCTGGAAGGAGGAAAACTGGGAAACCCTTCCTGACAGGAGCCATGTGGCCGTGCACAGAGGATGAGGAGCACTTGGGCAGGTAAACCAGCACTCCAGGTGGAGTCTCAGGGCAGCTGACCAGAGGGACAAAACCACTTATTTGAACCTCCAAAGCCCAATTTCTTCATCCCTTTCTCAGCCAGGAGGTAAGAGTGAGACTGATGGGCAGATGCTCCCATGGGGTCACTGGTGGCTTGGGAAGAGGGATCCTTGTGTTGAGCTTGCCAGGATCCACCAGAGAAGGGCTGGACCAGCTAAAAAGAGAGGAGGAGAGTGCAGAGGAGCAGGTTGCCCCAGATGACATTTCTGTTCCACTTGCTCTCCCCACAGAAAAGCAGAGAGCCTGCAAGGTCAAAGGCTTTCATTTATCTGCCATGCCAGTAAACCCCAGGCAGGCCATGGAGAGGATGAGCTGCCTGATCTCTGCTCACCATCCAAGGACAAACACATGGCCACATCACAAGGGGTGCTGGCTTGAACTCTTCCCATGCATTTCCATGGGAACAGGGCAACTGTTTTTGTTTTCTTCTCTTTAATATTTCTCTTATGATTATTTCTGAAATACTCTGCTTGCTGGAGACTTGGCCTAAAGAGATAAGGAAGAGAAAATGTCACAGACTGTCATCAATGAATTATTTTTCCCATTTCTTGATGCCAGGAAAAGCAGATCTTGCTGTAGAAAAGCAAGTCATGGGTTATGCTGTCTTCAAATTATTTGTTTCAGAGATGTTAAAAATTGCAATATGCACCTATAAGCACAGTGTGTTAGTTGGAAACTGCCAACAATTTAAACCATTTCTTTAGTAAAAAGAAAATATCTCATAACCTGATATCTCTTTTCTTGTGCATACATAGGTGACTCAGGCTCATTTCAGGATTCCAATCTATTCTTTTTTAGATATACAAAACATTTTGCTCCCCATGAACACAAGATGAGGAACAAACTCCCACCATAGGAAATGTACCTTATAATTGTGTGTGAAAGCAGCACTGTTTGCTGGAATAGGGCAGTTGTGACTTTACAACATTTTCAGTAGCTGTATTGACACTGTTCAGGTTGAAAGCTTCTGTGCTGATGCTGGTCTCTGCTTCAGTGCATGGAAAAAGTACTTTTCAAATTGTCAACTATTTGCAACTGAAAAACATTTTCTCTAAATATTTTTTGCTGATATCTAGTCTATTACTTCTGTGGAAAATCCACAGCAATTCAGGCAGGTTACAATGAATGGCTGAAAGTTCTTCAGCTGCAGAGAGTCAGCCCAATCTCCTTTTAACCACTGGTGGATCCCCAGCATTGTGCCATGGCTGGGTGCAATGTGATGGTCCCAGTGTTGCCCTTGCTAACAGCCTCTGCCAAATCCCCATCTGTAGTTACATCCTGATGCCACCTGCAAGTCCATTCTGTAGCCACATATTTGATACCTCACCCTACAGAGACAAAAACCACCATCAATCTGAAATTGCTCCAAGACAGAGTGCATGGTTACAAAATAAGGAAGAAATTATTTTCCGTGAGGTTAGTGACACACAGGCACAGGCTGCCCAGAGAAGCTGTGGATGCCCCATCCCTGGAAGTGTTAAAGCCAGGATGGATGGGACTTTGAGCAACCTATAGTGGAAGGTGTCCCTGCTCAGAGCAGGGGAACTGGAAGTGCAGTCAGAGCTGTGGGCAGCCTGGGGACAGGTATTGGGGTTCCAGATCCAGCCCTGATCAGTGGGAGTGGTTAGTGCTGCCCTCAGAGTGCCTGTGACAGGCACCTCGTTCTGTGCACTGACTCAGGGGCTAAACGGGCTGGAGGAAGCAAAATGTAATCACTGTTTAATTAAAAGATAATGGAAGCTTTCCAGCCACATCATTACAGCCCATGCAGAGACAAAAATCCCTTCTCTCCTAGAGGGCAAAATAAAATGCATTGTCACACTGAGGATCAAGCTGATCTGAACTTCGTATTCCTCATCTGCTGTACTCTTAATTCTCATTGCTTTTAATTGACTGCAGATTTTCTTTGGTTTTGCAAATGCAGTTTTGAAGCAGATTCTTTGTATTCTTTATGGAACAGGCTTCAGGCTATATGAGCAGGACTGGTGGGGGGCTTTGCACTGCTGGTAAGTAATGATATTTTCTCTGCAGCAGGAGCCAGGGTCAAGTGAAATTCGAAGTACAACATTCACTGATGAGCAAGGAGTGGGAGGAAGCAGCATATTTCCAGCCATAAAACAGGGGGACATTAAGAAGTTACAGGCAGTTTTGGCAACACAGAGCTCATTAGCCCAGTGGGTAGAAAATGCATTGCAGATGCAGCAGACTTGCTGTAAATTCAGAGGGGAAGAGGTGCAAAGGAACTGTGCAGGCAACAGGCAGATACCAGTGGGGATGGAGGGAGCCACACCCATGCTTCTCATGAATGTCACAGCACAAAACAGGGGACATGATCAAAGACCTCAAAACCCACAGAGATTTGGGCTCTCAGAGCAGGAGGGATCCCAGTGTGTACTCTAGCCACTGGGCTGAAGTTCAGTTTTGGGGTGTAAGTGGGTTTTAGGTGTTCTCCTTTTGCTAGCAAAGTTAAAGGAAGTCTGAGAAATGTGAACTGGAACCAGGTTTAAGCTTCACATTTTACTGTTTTCTTCCTCTCATTCTTCTTCTGTGAGGATGTTTGCTGAGGTGCTAAGTTTTCCCTTTCTGAAAACGTATTTGGAGGAAGAGCCAAGGACACTGCAGATTGATTTTCTGAGTTTTGCTCAGATTCCATAATACAAGTAGCAATTTAGTAGGATAAGCTCATTCCTTTTTTCACTTTTATGGATTTCATTAAGAAGCATGAACAGGCAAGAATTCCTCTAAGCAATCATATTACCAGCCTAATTTGCTAGACTTTCATTAAAGCAATTAAAGATGGAATGATGCAATGACCCAGTTCAGGACCCAATTAAGACTGAATCAATAAATCAGTAGGTTTAAATCACCACCATAAGGCCACAGATAATCAAAACAAGTTAGGAGGCTGAAGCTGAACAGAATTACTGTATTACATTGCCATAGGAGAATTTAAAGAATTAAATACTTTGCAGTTGAGGTGCTCAGCTCATCTTACTATAACCAGCTTAGAGGTAACAGGCACAACCTGGTACAGGTCCATCAGCTGCTGGGGACCATGGTCTGGGTGCACAGCACAACAGCCCAGCCAGGCCATCTACAGCTGTAGGTGTTCCTGGCCATGGTGACTTCCAGGAACAAGTGTCAGGACCCCTTCATCTGTTCAGCCAAACTTGGTGCTAAACCATCTCATCAGTCTGTCACCACCTTCTTTGCACAGATAAGTGAAGCCCCCAAGGTCCTGCTAACAAACCCATCTTAACCACATCTGTTGTCTCTTTCCTGAAGGTCTCTGACTTTCTTCCAGAGGAATTGCTGGACAATCAGTTCTTTCCATAGATTTAATGGGAACCTTCAGTAAACTCAAGCACATAGTGCCCTCTGCATACTGCAAATACTTAGGGAAGAATTCCTCAGTTCAAACCTCCAAGGTGATTGTCATGGACTCAGCAATGAACTAGGTTTTTGGTGGCAGCAAAGCTGCACACTGTCTTCAGAATTCAGCCCTAGTTTGATCACAGATGAATTCCCTCTGATGGAGACAATGTAATAGTATAATATCGTATAATTGTGCTGGTTTGAAAGTAAACCAGTGGGAGATCCCAAGTCAGAACCACAATTTAATAGGAAAATTAAAATAAAATGCAGTAGTACAAAAACGCTCTCTGAGTCAGAATCCAACCTCACACCCCGTCAGTCAGGGTGTTGGTGGCTGCATCCTCCTGCAGTGACAGATGTGGTTCTGTTGCAGCAGTGCTCCTGTAGAAGGTGCAGTTTACCTCTGAAAGTCCAGTGATGATGCAGAAGGGTCTGTTTTTCCTCTGGAATCCAGTGGAAAAAGGCTGCTCTGAAGTTCCAAATCTCAGATTATATCCAGGTAGGAAAGGCTTGGCTCCTCCCCCTGGGTGGAGCATCTCCTAATGGGATGATGTAATTTTATCAGTCATGCACTGGGACTCAATGGCCCATTAACAGAAGATATCTCCCTGGAGGGAGGATGGGCATGGAAGAGATAAAAAACATTACCCCGCCTGGTTTTAACAGCTGACCCATTTACAGAGGATATTTGCCCTGGAGTCATGAGGGATGGGTCATGAAAGAGATAAAGAACACTGCTCCACCTGTTTTTAGCAGATGCAACCTAAGACCATAACAACATAACATTAAGATAAGATAAGATAAGATAAGATAAGATAAGATAAGATAAGATAACATAACATAACATAACATAACATTGTATTACCATACATTATAACTCCAAGTGTGTGTCCATCATGCACCTGTGTTCTAGTTGTTGAGATCAGGAGTTCGTCTGTCAGCTCTCACTGAAGATCAGTATGGGCTCACCTTGACTATAATTTTGGTTTTTCTTTGGAACAGGAATCTGATCCACTTAGCTGCTACACTCAGCTGCATCAGGTCAAAGACTGAGAGGGAAAGTTACATTTCAGATAGTACTTTGAGCAAATGCAAACTTGAAGATGTGATATGTGATTCTTAATATGGTTGGTACCTGCCCAGCTGGCCTAAAACAAAAAGGAGCATTAGTTTGAGATTTATTGTGCATTTCTGGTCACTGTTAGACTGCAAGCTGAGGCACAGATGTGAACACAGCTCTTGCTTCTACCCTAAAGAAAGAAAATGAAAAACATACAAGAGTCTATATGGCGCCAAAAAAAGCACAAAGTTCGTGAGTTTGATGGGAACAACAAATTGCCTCTCAGCTCTATTATTATTTATTTCCCTAAACAAAACACTTTCATGAAGAAGGTAAATGAATCATCATTATTTGACCATAAATTTATCAGAATATTGAAATTATAAAAAGAAAAACCCCAAAGATTAAAAAGGAAAAGAAGCTCTTGAAATCAGGATAAACAAACAAAGTTTGGAAGTCAGGAATTTATCCCAATGTAATCCAGAATGCCCAAACACCAAACAATCTGGAAATACTCAATTGAATACTTGCAGTGTTAATCCAGATGGTCCTTCTTCTCCAGCCCACAGATATAAAAAATGTCTATAATCATAATAATTCAGCATGGCTGAGAGGGCCCACCAAACAGGGACTCATGTGTGCTAGGCAGGGCACACACCCGTGGTGATGGAGGCGGATTTTTCCCCTGAGGGATGTCCAGAGCTGGGAGGAAGCACATTTTGGTGGGAAGAGTGCATCCTCTTATCCCTGTGACAGCTTAGAGTGTCCTGGGATGGCTTTTGGGCAGTGCAGGCTCAGATTGTCTCCCCATGGAAAGCTGCCCAAAGGAGTCCTCACAAAACCAATATGGTTTTGTGGATTCACAGGGCTAGGAAGGTTTGGCTTGAATCAAAAGATTCAATGTAGGCAAGAAGAGGTTAGGACTGTTTACACTGCCAAGCACTGACTTGAAAGCTCTGTGCAGAATGAATCTTCCTCAGCATCACCTGCTCCTGAACCACAGGAGTCTATCCCTACTCAGGCTGGATGGTCCTCGAGGTTGTGCACCTGAACTTTGCTTCAACAGGTGCCACTCATTCAAAACTCCTTTTGGCTGAGAAAGAAGAGCTGCCACAGCCCACTGGAGCCTTGGTTCTGAGAGGGGACAGTTCTGGGGAGCAGGAGTGAGAAATGCTGTTGGTGTAGCATGAAGAAAGGCTGATGTATGGCATAAGCCATACCAACACTCTGAAAGCCTTCAAAGAAAGGACAGTCCCCTTCCCTCCAGTGCAAACATGGCTGTGGATTTTGGCAAGGTTGCAAGCAAAATATTTTCTACAGTTGCATCTTGGTCTTGTTCCTCTGGTTTCCCTGTACTGATGTTTTATCTCCCTTGTTGCAAACAGCCAAGAATTTGTGGCTGTGCAGCAAAGAAAATGTACAAATATTAAGTGAATATTGCCATGACATCATCAGGGTGTCATGCATGAGGATTTCAGTGGTCCTGGGGTAGTCTTGGAAGAGCCTGGTGCACTCTGTGACCACTGAACCTACAGAAGGACTCATGACTTTAAAACCAAAACATGAGAAAGTTTTCCTGGCTGCAATTTTGATTCCATGGTGAAATGTGGGATAGAGCTTTATCCACTGTAAGTGCCAAATTTGAGCTAAATCCAGCTAACTTACACACAGGTAGGAGTGAGGACCTTACTAAGAAAGTTCAGGCTTATGTCACCTGGGAAGGCTGCACAATCTTTCTACAGGATCTGCTGCTCCTCCTGATACTGCAAATCATGTGTTTGTGCCTCAGTGTCACACCCCACCTCCAACAAACTTCCAGACAGCATTTTTGTACATGGATATACTTTTCCAAAGATGCATCTTGCCATGGATGTGCTTTTACCAGAGCACAAATTGGAGGTTATCTCACCTCTCCTGGTACAACCCACCATGAAAACCTAATTCTGAGAACACAGTTGCTTACCACTTCTTTCAAATACTTAACATGTTGGTTCTGGAGGTTGTTTCTTCATTCACAAAATAAAAGCTTTATATGTAATTTGCCTCTCTCTTTATATTGCTGTGCATTGGCCATCATCACTGCTGTTTGTTTCAGCTCTGTTACTGAACCAGGTGTCTAAAACCACCTAGTTTTGGCCTCAAGCACAGGCCCTGCTGGGCATGTTGGTTTTGCCACCTATTTTAATGGGGGAGGAATTCTTGTGTGCCAGTGAGTGAAAACCAGAAAATAAGAAACAACAGTGGAGGAAAATAGGAGGGAAAAATGAAAAGCAAGTACTAACATACCCCAGTAACATTATCTGGAAGAAAATTAAGCCAATGATGGAGCATGCTCAACAGTCTTTGGAGAGCACATATGACTGCAGAGGGACTCAGGAATTCTCACTGATAAAAAATCCTATCTCCTTTGATGATTCCCACCACGGGTTGTGTAAGTCATCAGGACCAACTCAAAGGTGCAGCAGTCTCCAACAAGTGCATGTCCTTTTCCCAGCCCTACACAGATGTTCTCAGTGCCCAGGAGACAGCCATATCTCCATGTGTTGGCATTCAACACCATTTCCATTGACAGCTTTAGGAAAAATCCAAAGGATAAATCATCCTTTTTATTCTTTTCCCTATGGAGTGAACTAGGGAGAAAGAAAACCTTATCATTCTCCTTTGGTACATAAAGGAACATCATTGCATAAAGCACAACAGGGCAGTGGAGCACCACAGAAATTATTCACTCCCTTTCTTGCATGTGGGTGGAGACTCATGCACTCAAAATCATCAGACTTCACATCAGGCTGGTTTAATTGGATTTATTGGAGGAAAACAATTAGTCATCCCTTTCAATTGTCATTATGATAGAAATCTCGATATGTATACATGATTGTCAAGGCAGAGAACCACTTGCGATGTAGCCCCATTAACAATTTGCAGAACTGCAAACTCATGATGCAGATAAAACTTTTGCAATGCCTTAATACATGCATGGAGTAAATACACATTTTCCCTTCTTTTTGGACATGGATGCTGTTATGAACTTGTTATCAATCACAAGACCTGCAATATTAGGCACACTGACATTCCTTGATTAAGATTTAAGCCTTTGTAGAAAACATGCTTGCATTTCCATTAGAAGTCAACTGAGGGATGTTTTGCAGTTTGGGATATTTGGGGAGTCACTATTCTGGGCAGACTAGGCTTGTTTATTTTTTTTTCCCCAATGTTTTCTGGCTCAAATAAAATGTCTATCTAAAAAAAGGCCCAAATGGGCCAAAATACTGTTTCTGAACTATAGGTCAATGTACAGCAGATCACTGACATTGTGTTGACCAAAACATGAGTTGCACCAACTGAGCTGCAACCTTCCACACTTCACTTTGGGGGTCATGCTTGATCTAATAAGACTCAGCCTGTATGATGCCATGCTGGGCTCAGAGGATGCAAGATGAGAGATGGAAAAGCTCAGAGCTGTTCCAAGCAATCCCCTGGGAGCTCCCACCCATCAGGAGCCACCACATCCAGCTCCTCATGGAGCCTGGTGCTGCCTCAGCAATCTGAACTCAGGCTGGTTTACAGCTGTAACTGATTTGTTGTGCTGCCATACAGTGATTTGGCAATGGCACAGCCCTGCCTGAGCACCAGCCTTCAAGAGAGGGCTCAAGACTTCTTGGTGTTTTCAGCCACCATGGAGAGTAATTTCCAAGGACTATACACCAGCATGGTTCTTGCTCCCCTGGCCTGCTGCTTGGCATGCCCTTGCCAGGAACACAGAGCAGTTTCCCAGTCCTTTCAGATGACTCTGCTTTGAGTGTTGGGAGCTCGAGCATCTTCCACACAGAGCTGGGACCAAAACCCTGCTGATGCCCAAAGAGGTTTGGGCTGGAGCTAATACAAGGACCATCCTGTACCCTGCCTTGGAAAGACCAGCACAGATGAAAATGGGTCAATGACTAAGGGGAGAGAAGGCAAGGGCATGGTTTCCATGTGGAAGAAGGAAAAGTACCACACCAAACTCTTCCATGGATAAATGGTATTACTTGGAGGTTCAGGGATTAAATGGCAGTATTTAGGTGGTGATGCTTTGGAAAGGATGGGATAGTTTAGCTCAGCTCTCTGCCCTATTTTGTGCAGACAAAGAATCACAGCATCTTAGTCCCCAGTATACATTTCTTTCTGCAACAGGTGAGAAAGAACTATTTTGTAGGAAGAGAAAAATACTAATAATTGAGTGAACCAATCTGAATTTTCACTAGGAAAAACAAACCAAAAGGAAAAAAGAAAAAAGCAAAGAGACATACCAACAAGTTCTTTGGTAGCTCTAAGCATTAGTGACCCAGGGAAGAAATTTTTGATGCAGATCAAATTTGTAAGTGTTGTATAAAGAAAGGGATTCTCACCTCCCCAGCTCCCTGCTTCTACACTTGTGTATGTGATTGCTGCCTAATTTTAAGCTGCTCTGGATGGTGACTCTTCCTGTAAATGCTGCAGAGCACTCAACAGAAAGACAAAATACATTACCAGGCTTTGCAGTATCTTGTTTACAAAACATCAGGTTTTGCATTTACTGAAACATAACAATGGATTTCGAGTTACAGATACATTGAGTCACTTAAAAGCAATACACAGAAGTAATTCCCTCAGAGAGGTTGGGTTGAATGTGCATAAAGAAAAGGCTTGGGAAATACAGAAACAGTGAACAGCAGTTTAATACATGCAGTGCAGTATCATGCATTTATTGGACAGCTGATGCCATCATTAGCTCAGCACGGTTTTTTCACAAAGCCTGCGAGTGCATGCCCTGGTTCCACTCTGGAGTATGGAAAAACTGTAAGAGCCATTCCACTGACCTTAGCATTTATGAAGAGGAGGGGAAAAAAAGCTACCTGGACAGATAAGTGGCACTATTTGTGGTGGGGAAGGGGGTCTTGAAAACCAGAGTCCAGGCTAAAGGGCCTCTGTGCTCTGCTACAAACACTAATCACACAGCTTTGACCCAACCATGCAGACAGACCAAAAACCTGGGCCAGCTCCTGATCACCCACCAGAGGGATCTGTGATCCCTGGGGCCACTACACACATGTGCACACACAAACACACACGTGTCACAGAGACCAGAGCACTCACAGGCAGGGTGGGAAGGCAGGACCTGGCTGTGGGGATGTGAGGGAAAACAAAAGGGATTGGGTAAAACTTGCTGCAGGGCATGAAATATGGGATGGCTGGCTCACCAGGGGAAACAAGAGTTCATGCAGTGTTTGTGAGCAGGTTGCTGTCCCCTCACTCAGCCATTGCTGACAGTGATTTGCCAACTACTCCTCCACTCTTGGTCTTGATGCTGTTTTCCTTGGATACAATAATCTCTGTGTGTGTTTCTGCTTTTTGCTTGAATGAGTGTTCGAGTTTCTGGTGCAAATAAGCACAATAAGGAAGGGAAAACTCCCTTCCCATTAATAATTTCTGGGATGCATTCAGGACACAATTCAGACAGGTAAATATGCATGAGAGCAAGAACAGGAATAATTGCATCAAATGGGAATTTCCATATGCTGAATGGAAGTCACTTCTGTACCTTGGGGCTCAGCCTAGAAACTGTTATTTTGCCAGTAGATGAATCCCCTGGTTCTTTGGAAAGAGCAAAAGGAACAAGCTACAGCCTGCATGATCATGCTGGCAAAGCCAGTCTGGTGTTTTTATCTGGTGCTCATTCAGTGCTGCTCAGGGCTGGAGCTGTTATCACAGGAGGAAGTAATAGCACAGGTTTCCCTAGAGCTGATCTTGTTAATGCCAAGTTCACATCAAAGGGCAATATCCTCTTTGTTTGCCAATGGCTGAAAGCTATCTGGCTTTCTCTGGCAGTTTGCTTCCCTAAAAATAGGAAGGGATAGCCTTGGGGCCAGCTGCAGCTGCATTTCGTGGGCACCCTGGAGGCCCATGTTCTGGTTTGCAGAGGGCTTGGGGAGAAAAACCTGAGATCAGGGGTTATGCTGGCCCTGGCACAGAAAAAAACCTCAGAACAAAACCTGAATTTCATCAGAATCAGCCAGGGACCCAAAAGAACTAGTAATAAAAAAATTACTGTCAATAGCCATGGAGGAATGCAGGACACAAGCACAGCAGAAACCTCTAATCAATGCCTACAGCAGAACTACAGGGAGATGTCTACCAGTGGGATCACACCCCTTTTTATGGTTTGATACATGTCAGGAATGAACCAAATTTCTTGGTTTTATTTCAGCACCACAACCATAACAGACATACAAAGCATAGGTAAAATCCTACCTTTATTTTTTTTTTTTTTTTTTTTTGTACCCACTACTCTAATGCCACCTGTACAACAGCAACCAGGACAAAAGAGACAGCAGCAGCAGCAGAGTGACAGTCTCAGGAAAGCAACACTGCCAGATTTTCCCTCACTCCTACTTCCCCACTGGCCATGTGGCAGGGCCAATATCCATTTCGTGCTGCAGGAGGGGTGATCCAGCAGAGAGTTAGGGTGCACTGGGAATGAAGTCACATGCAAGATCATCAGCAGAAGCCCTTGCCACTGCAATACTGACTTTCAGCTCGCAGAGTTCATGGGCAGCCTGTCCTCACAACTTCTTCTGCAGGCTAAGGGGCCAGCTGGAGCTTTTCTGGATTTTTTGTTTGTTTTGTTTTCCCAGCAAGAGCACTGCTGTTGGCATCAGAGATGGCCTCTGTGACTCTGGAGGTAAAAATCAACAATCAAAGCTGCAAGCAAAGAAAAAGAAGGGGAAGGAGCTGAGGAAAACAAGTTACAAAGGAAAAACACATTGGTACCAGTAAAGTAAAGCAGAAAAGGGTAACAAACAGAGTCCAGGCTGAAGTCCTCATGCAAGCAGCAAATCATAGATTGTTTAGTAGGACAGTTCATTGGAAAAGAGCCCAGAGTGATTTTTCTACCTAGTCCTTCATGGCAAGGCCAGCTGGGGATTTGCTTTGAAGCTTCTACTGTGGAGCTATTCAGCCATTCCCCCCATATCCACATTATTTGTCCTACACTTGCATTCTCCTGTGAGAGTGGCTGAGCAGAAGCTGGGGCAGGGGAAGGACATGCAGAAGCACTGGAGCATCCCTGGCAAGCAAGGCTGGAGTGTTTGCCCTAACAGGCTGTGCTGCCAAGGGGCAAATCCCCCGAGATCTGGCTTGGGTGCTGCCAAGTCACCCCTGTTGACAGATTTACCCAGCTTCAAACTGAGAAGTTTTAACCAAGTGATGCTCCAGAAGAGATCTCTAAGCATTTGGCGAACCTCTGTCAGGTCTCCAGCTGTGTTTCACTGATACCAAAGAGGAGCTCCCCACCACCAAAACTGTAGCAGAAAGAAACAATTTTGCTCTTAAGTGCTTTTGTTTCTTATCTTATGATCCCAGCAGTTGATAGCAAGCCAAAGAGAATGATGATAAATTACACAACCAAGGCAGAATATTACTTGCAGAAACAAAACCAAATCACACTAATTCCAACAATGGAAAGAAAGAATACCCCTCCCAACAAAAAAAAAACCCACAGAAAGCACCCAGCAAGGAGGGGCAGCCAGTGCATGGGAACCCCCCATCTGCAGGACAGCATGTCTGCCTTTGCTCCTGTCACTGCTCTTTGTTTTGGAGATGGAAATCCATTCACTTTTTTTTTTTCTTTCTTTCATTTGGATGCTGTATTTTGATCAGTGGCCACAGCAACTGCTGAGGTTCAGACCTCAGGTTTCAGAAGAGGAGGTGCAGAGGGAACACTTGAGCCCTAACCTTTAAAACTGCTCTACAGAGACAAAATCATTCCCTAACTACATCCTGCTTTTGGTTGCACGTGTGTAATTGTGGGGAACTCCACTGATACCAAACTGGGACACAGTCTATTTACAGCCTGCAACTGGAGCAGAATAGGGCCAGCTGTGCTTATGAAATCAAGGGGTTCAAACCACCCTTAATTTCTTGGGCTGGAGTCTCTCTTGGGGCTGGAGTAGTGTTCTACTTGTGTTTTGATGCTTTTGCAGCAAGACATAAGAGTTCAGATGTAAATGCTCATAAAAAGTGTATGGTGGCAATGCCAGGTTATGGGGACAGGAGTGTGACTTGCTGCAAGGAGATCCCCTGCCCTTCAGTCTGCCCAAATCTTGGTCAGAAGTCTTCACTGTGGAAATTATATGGAGTTTTGCTGTAAGCCCCCAACAGTTCAGTATCTGCTCTCTTTCCTAAAATGAGAAATTGAAGTTGAAGCCTTTTCTGTGTGAGTATCCATGCCAGCTGCAGCACGGTGAAGTGCACAGGGTGCACCCAGGGCTTAGCCAGATGTGCCACAGCCCTCTGGAAACAGGGAGCAACTTAGCACAGAGGAAACCAGAGATCTGGTGCAACAGCCTCAAGTGCCACCGAAGGAGTGGCTATTTCAGAGTCAGTGCTCACTGGCACCTGCTTTTCCAGCTTTTTTTTTTTCCCAAGGTTTTTTTTAGTGTGATGGATGAAATCCTAGCTCTGTTATGTGAAGCCAACCAACTAAAGCTAGAGCTTTATATAGATATAGGATATAGAAATATCAATGAAAAATACCTATCTTATGGCTTCTCCCAGCACAGGCACTATTGCCTGATACATTCATGTCTGTCTGTGACTGGTTTTCACAACTTCTTGTGCAGGATAAATGAGGCAAGTGTGGAAGCAGAGCATGCTGCAGGGAATTGTGCCTCTGGCAGGGATGGATCTGCCTGGGATGTGAGAGACTCAGAGTGCCCAGGGAAGGGCATCTGCCTCTGCCACCTTCCTCCCCTCCCACCTCCTCAAGCCAAAATCAGATGGGAATTTCATTGAGGTAATCTGGAGGGAGCCCTTTAGCAAATTGGGCAAATTTGCTCTCTTCTCTGTTTCATGATGCTTTAATGCACAGCAGCACAGCAGTTGAGGTGGCTGTTCCTGCATGATGCACCAGCCCAAAGAGCCTGGGAAGTGCATGCATTCAGTAATTTAAAAAGGGTAAATTTGGCTTGCTTTTGGGCTAAATATGAGCTTCTGGGGAGGAGAGAGAGCCAGTGCCACCACTGCCACCAGCTGTGCCTTTCAGTGAGGTCCTGCTTTCCCAGCTCAGCACTCCTTGTCAACCCTCAGCCTGATCATGATGGAGCTACACTACACCAGATCCTGTACTTTGCACCCAAGAACCTCACAGTGCTTTACAGAGGGCTTCAAGCACCACTGCTGTCCTCTCACCACTTCTGGCTACTCTGAGAGGTGCTGAGCATCAGCAATGCCAGGCAAAGTCCAAAGGAGCTGTGGGTGCTCAGAATCTCTCCCATGAAGCCCTTGGGCTGGATGCACCCCATGCCAGAGGCCACACTGCAGGGAGGTTGGTGGATTAAATGTCTTGCTTGAGGGCAGCACAGCAAATCACTGGCAGAGGAGGATGATTGTCACCCCTGTATCTTCCTTTTCTTTCCCTCTGCTCACAACACACAGCAGCTTGAAGGAGGTGGGAGCTGCAGGATGAGACTGTGCTCTGTCATTTCCCTTGCACTGACTCCATCTACCTGCCTCTCCTCTGAAACAAGGGTGCTGATCCCCAGCACACCAGGAATGAGGCCAAGGATGTAGCTGACTCCCAGCTGGTGGCAATTTAATTCTCCCCATGGCCTTCTAGGAAGAGGATGGAGGGGAAAGCAGAAGTTTCTTAATTTGAGCAGTAACAGCTCTGCTAAAGCCAGACTTGCAGCCCAATTTGAGGATCAAGAAATGGCATGCCATTGAAATCCTCCCATGTTGCAAAGTTAATGCCAATTCCTACCTACAGAAATAGCCTATCCCCCAGTAAACTGGAAGAGGGACGTTACTTGAAGTAATTTTTAAAAGAAAAAAAAGCTCAGAAAAGTATTTCTATTTAAATAATCCAGTTGAGATGTTTGTAGTTAATGAAAAAAATACTACATATACTGTTACCTACACTGAGAAAAAGAGTAAATCACTGGGGGAAAGAATGAGTGTTCATTAGTTAGAACATTGCTAGACTGACATACATATATATATTTATGTATATATATATATATATGTATATATATGTACAGCACCAGAGACTGTTAGATTCCGTTCCTCCTGGAGTCGTTGCAGTTTGTGATAAATGAAACATTTCAGAATCGCAGTATAAAATATGGCCATAAAAAATCTTCTTTCTTCTAGTCCTTGGCCGAGCAGGGCAGAGGGCCCAGGCCCTGCCAGCCCCTTGCTCCTCGCCGCCCCGGCGCTCACTTGCTCCCTGTGTGCACTGTGGTCACTGTGGTGGCTCTGGGTCTCCGGTCCCCTCCTACCGCAGAAACGCCTGAAGGAGCAGATGAAACAAAACTACAGAGAGTGGATGGAGACATACCTAAAAGGGAAGCCAGAAACACAGTTAGAAATGTTATTTTTGGAGGAACTTGGGCAAAGCTGGGTTTGGTTCGTAGCGCGGAGCGGAGCGGATTGCGGCTGGAGGAGCGGCTGCTGCTCTTCCTGCAGTGCTGGGTTGGCTGGGTACCTCCACAGGGCATCCTCTGCCCATGGCCATTCACCTGCAGCCACCTGCAGCAGGGCACACACATCTCACAGGGACCCAAGGTACAGTTTTGGTGTGGGTTCAGCCACACTGATGCCACGGTTCCAGGGCTGAAGGCAAAGAGTTGTGGGATGCAAAAATCCCTCCAGCATTGCACTTGCTGAGAATAATTTCCTCTTGGGCACGTTAAAGATGATTAAATGCCTCACCATGGCCATCTAGCTAAACAAACAGACTCTGCACCTGGGCTAAACACTGCTCCCCAGGCATCCTGGGAAGCTGCTGATAAAGAAGTACAGTGGGTGAAATTCATTGTTGAGTTCCAATAAATCTGGCGGGAATGTAAATGTGTGTGACTTGGACATCACTCTAGTGACAGCTCACATTGCTCCAGGATTTGTTGGGATGTCTCCAGGACTTCCAGCTGAGACGCAGGTTGACGTGAGGTTGAGTATCTCTTGAGTACCAGTATTCTGGTGCAACAAAAGCTGTTGGGTGGGGACCTGGCATGGTCACCTTGCTCTGATAAGATGCAGGCTCAGAGTGATTAGAAATAGAGTTCATTTTTCCAGACTGGTGAATAAAGGATGGATGAAGCCTATATTAATATAGTCTACGACTGAAGTTTGACATGGCCTTTTGACTCTTCAGGATCTTTTTGATACTTGTTAGGACTTTTAACTACTTTTCCATGCTTCAAGGAGGCACTTCAATTTCAAGGATGACTATGCTGCACCTATACTTGGCCACATTCCATTTCCCATTGACATTTGACAACTTGGCTGCAATTTATCTAGTACCTTAAAAATACAGAGCTCTAGGACCTATAAATAATCTAGGCAGTCCAATCATGATTGAATTGGATAAACCAGCCATGGACTGAGAATCAGGCCAATACACTTGAGAAATCCTGACTGATTCCTTTAGGAATCCCTTCCTGTTTCCTCACAGGTAGCATAATTCAGCCTAATGCCTGATCTCTGGCCTATCACAGAGATTCTGGATGCAGCCTCACATAACTTAGGCAAAGGCTGTACTTAATTGTCTTCAGTGATGTGAAATTGCTGCATTTGAAACTACTTGGAGAGCTCATAAAAGTGTCTATTAATAGCATCAGGCAGCATTCTATTGTGTAATGGTGGCACAGCTGGATCATGTAACTTTCTGCATGGGATCATTCTCGTGCAAGGAATCTGTACCCGGAGAAAACCGCTGAGAAATAAAGAAGTAGGGCAGAGACCTCAGAGATTTTCTTTTTCCTATCAGGAGTTATTGGGTGGAAAGTATTTGATATGTCAGCTCTCTCTTAACTTCTTGATTTACTTCTGGCTCTCCTCATTGGTTCTCTGGGGCTCCAGTATCTCCTAACTCTTTAAATGATTTCTTTGAGGAAGGAAAGCTCTTCTGTATTATCTGCCAAGCTGGACTGGGATGATTTGAAATCTTCCAATATTTTTCTGTCTTGGATTTCTGGCATGTAAGAACTCATCCTATCTTAACATATCTGGTTTAATCCTTCATGTTCTGGTTGACTTCACCACTGCAAAATATGGTTGGATTCTCCACAGGGACCTGCTGGTTCTGTAGTGGCTAAACAGATTTCTTTCTCTTTCCACCCTTCCTGTTCACACACATTTTAATGCTTTTCAGACTACTAATTGCCATTAATTAACACCATTTGAGATTAATCAAATGGATGGATGGAGATTAATCACTCACCAGTTTAACTGCATTAATCACCCACTAGTTTAGCAGCATTCATCAGATGCTCTAGACCTGACTGGGGTCCAGCCTTGCCACACTGCAACAGGAACCAAAATCAAGGGACGTTTCTCCCACACAGGGGGTTTTCTACATTGCTGCATGGCCAGTGTGTGGTTGGAAGTTCTGAGTATGGTCAGCATTACTTCTCTGCAGGTGCCAGGTGTGTGCCAGGAGCACAGTGATGATTTTTTTTGGCAGCAGCTGTAGGATTTGGCACTGGGCATCACAAACTGGACACTGGGTATGAATTCCCACCAGTATGCAGAGGGAAGGGGCTCACCCCTGGCTCAGCCATAGCACAGGCTGAAAAAACATCTCACAGAGTACCCAGAAGGCAGAACCCACCCCAGCTGTGGGGGAAAACGTGCCCATGGCAGCAAAAGGAAACAACTTCCACACAGGACTGTGGATGGTGGCATGTCCTTGTCAAGGAGCAGAGGGTGGCAAGCAGGGGTGGCAGAAGCAGAGAGCAGCATTATTCAAAATCCATCCTGAGTTAATAGGTGCTTTCAGCTCCAGGATAGTGCAAGGTACAGTCTAGAAGTGATTATTTCAGTGCAGAGCAAAGCATTTCTTTTTAGTGTTGCACTTTAAAGTAACTCCCCCAACTGTAAAGTCCACATCCCTCCATTTCATGATATAAAATACCTACAGATGGACAGGACAGAATAAAAGAAATGCTTGGAAGCCAGAGAATAAAAAAAGCTTCATTGCAAAGGATGCATTTCTGTCTTCTAAATAATCCCTTTGCTGCCATATCCCCTTTCCTGGTGTTCAGAAAAAATATGTATCCCAAACATCTGAGTCCAGTGGGCAGCTTGCAAATATCAATTATAGCACAAAACAAACATGGCAGAGGGCCAAGTCCCACGGTGGTGCACAGAGTCTGAATTCTGCTCAGACAAATGAACCTCTTTGTGCAGGAGCTTAGCTTGGCCCAGGAAGAAAGAAGAGAGGTCTGACTGGCAGGATCAGTCTTCTCCACACAAATGGAAAGTACGGTAATTTTTACAGAAAATCATAATACTATAAAATCATATACTGTATGTATATGTATGTATGTATACCTATCATAACACTGTAAAATCAAACATAAGTTTGGCTAAACTTTTTCAAATTTTGACCAAACACAAAACTTTGTTCTAGTGGGGGTCTGGGTCTTTTTCCCAAGAAAAGGCCCTTTTTCTCCACAAGAAACTGTGTTTTTCCTGTAAAACTCAACAACTAAAACCTCTTTTTTTTTTTTTTTTTTTTTTTTTTTTTTTTTTTTTTAAGCGCATAGACTTTTCCAATTGAAACACCATTTTTCTGGCCGGCCAAAAAATGACGACCCGTTCCGAATCCTTATTTTAAACACCTTATTTTAAACACTGCTTGCACAAAGCCAAACCTATGGGCAGCGAGGACTGCAGCCTGGGGGCCGGGGCAGGATGGGGATGCCGTGGGTTTGCTCAGCTGTCGTGGCAGGAGCGCTCCCGGGATTTTGGCTACTCACAGTCTTTCCGCGTGGCTGCGTCGGGGAGCGGCGTGGCCAGGCTGAGGGTGCTGGACACGCTGGCACTGCCACTGTCCAGGCTGCTGCCGAGGTGTAGCCGCCTCATGTGCCGCACCACTGCCGTGGCGTTGAACGCTTGCTGCAGGAAAACGGCAAGAAAGAAATCGGGAATAGCAAAAGTTGGAGGTGGAAGGGTTGCTTGTGCTCCTCTCCCTGCTGCTCAGTGTCAGAAGGGAATAAACTTGTTGTCTTTCAAATTTTTTCCCGGATTCTAAACTAGGAAGTGCATTATCAAACCTTTGTTCTCCTAAAGCTCAGCTAGGATGCAGTAACCGACAAAAATAATAATATTTGACTGTCTTAGGTTGCAATAAAGGATGTGACCAAAAGTATGTATTCTATCACCATCTGTTGAAACCAGGTGGGGCAGCGAGTCTTATCTTTGTGGCAGATAGTATCTGCTAATGGGTCATCTCTTAAAAACCAGGTGGGGCAGTATTCTTTATCTTTTCACAACCCATCCTTCCTCCAGGGAGATATCTTCTGTTAATGGGCCATTGAGTCCCAGTGCATGACTGATAAAATTACATCATCCCATTGGGAGATGCTTCACCCAGGAGGAGGAGCCAAGCCTTTCCTACCTAGATAAAAACTGAGATTTGGAACACCAAAGCAGCCTTTATCCACTGGATTCCAGAGGAAAGCTGGACCTTTCCACATCATCACTGGACCTTTAGAGGAAAACTGCACCTTCTACAGGAGCACTGCTTCAAATGAACCACACCTGCCACTGCAGGAGAGCTGTAGCCACCATTTAATGGGACTGCTGCCAACACCCTGACTGATGGGGTGTCAGGTCACTGACTCTGTCAGTGTTTTTTTTTTTGTGAGGAATTTGTTCTTTGTAATACTGTATTTTCTATTTTAATTTTTCTAGTAAAGAACTGTTATTCCTATTTCCCATATCCTTGCCCAAGAGCCCCTTAATTTCAAAATTATAATAATTTGGAGGGAGGGGGTTTACATTCTCCATTTCAAAGAAAGGCTCCTGCCTTTCTTAGCAGACAGCTGTCCTTTAAACTAGGACATTGACAAATACATTCCTGCTCAACACACATTTTTTCATGTCCCCGTGTGGTGCTGACCCCACTCCACCAAAAACCATGAGTGCTTTAGATATGAGCAGCCCTGGCTCCATTTCTCACACTCATTACATCTGGTATTTGGTAAACCCATCCTGTATAAAAGGCCCTTCAGGGCCATGTAACCTAAGCCTGGACCAACCATTCTGACCACAATTTTGGGCCCCAAAAGCACTACCCACGGGGGTGGCAGAGCTGTGTGTCAGTGTCACCCACCCCTCAGGACACATCACTTACTCTCCATTTGCTTTTTGCAAAGTTCTTCCGGATCTGGGCGCTGACCGACTCGTGGATGTTTTTGTTGAGTGCTGTATCTCCAGCGATCCTGAAATGGACAGAGCAGGTACATTTTAAGATCTTTTCCTCTCCTTGAATACTCTTACTTTTTCCCCTCAGCAGAGAGGCTGATCCCAGGTGTGACTGCACCTGCAGTGACAATGATTTCCTTCACACACGGGCTCAAACTTCCCACGGCTGCCTCTGCTGGCAGCTCTGCTGGAAAATCTGGGGCAATAAAAGCCAGTGTAGATAAGGCTTGTAGGTCTGGCAGCTACAAAGAGGTATGGGCTGATTTTGTTGGTGCATGGCTGCTTTCTATCACCATTACAGCCCCAGATGAAAACATTCTACCTTTTTTTTTTTCTTTACATCCAAAGACTTTACATCAACAGGCTGAGACTACTTTTAGTCTCAGCTATGCAGAAGCTTCCAGAGCCACTCCAACCTGCCTGATTTCTGTTTGCTCTGGAGATTTTCCTGCCACCCTGCAATGTACATAGTCATTCATCATGATTAATGCAGATTTACAGTAAAGCAGAGACATGGACACTCATTGAAGCAGCACAGGCTGCACAAAGAGCTTAAGCTGAACAAAACTTAACCTAAAAGAATTGATTGATCTTGCATAGTTTCCTTCACAGATAAAGATATCTTCAAATCTTCACTAAACTCTGTTATTTCAAGGGGATTTTATTGATTCATTTAACTCCTCAAGGCATAAGATCTGTTGGAAGAGCAGGCACTGCAATGAGCTGGTGTTGGACCATATGCTGGGGTAATTAGTACTAATGTAGGTGATGCAAGGAGGCAAAGATTGCCTTGCATGTTGTATGTGATACTTTCAGAAATCAAATTTTTTAGCCACTGTGTAGAAAAACAATGTGTATTAGCAATAAAAAATTATAATAAATTTAATAATCCACCAGGACCAGTGTCCCAGTCTGGGAAGCTCCAACAGGATAATCAGAAGGTCAGGGGGACTCAGCAGTCATCTAGTCCTTCTGCCCATGCCAGCTCTGTCAAAATAATGTTGACAAATATTTGACAAACTAAAAGATCTCCAAAAAGATGGAGACTCCTCAGGCAACCTATTCCAGTGCCTCACTATCTCCTAGAAGACAGAAAATAGTTTATTCCCTTTGTCTTTGAAGCATCCTTTCACATATTTGAAGACTGTTATCATGACTTCTCTCAGTCTTCTCTTCTCTAGACTAAACAAACTGATTCTTTCACTGTTTCTCCATAACTCATGTTTTCTAATCCTCTGATCTAGTGAACTCCTCTGGACTTTCTCCAACTAGTCCACATCTTCCTTTGAGGGTAGCACCCGAACTTTCTCTGTTTTCCAACTAAGGCAGCAGAATGGCAGCACTGCTTTGTGCTTCTGAAAGACAAAACTCTGCTTACATACCCCAGCCTGCTGCTTCCATTTATGTGTCCTGTGCATTGGAGGCAGCCCTTTTGCTTTGCCCAGATCATTCCACACTGTAGCCCTGTTCTTCTAAGGACATGCTGCTTTTTCTGCCTTCATGTCCTTGGCACATCTAAGACGTGCTGAGAACAGCCTTCTCCAAATTGCTGCCTGCCTTCCAGCTGACAGCCACCTCTCAGGATCTTCACCAGAGAGATGAGAGGAATGACTGACCCTTGGGAGGACTAAACCCTCATGTCCCAAGAGTGGAGACCCACCAATCCCATCCTGTTGTAACTGAGCTCATCTCTATTGGGTTATTCAAGAGTGCTGGAGCCAGCAGGACTGTGGGCAGGAAGGAGCAGGGCTCCCTTTCAGGGCGACCCTCTCCCAGCTGGGAAGGGTCCTGTCTCACTGCCACTGCCATGTAGCCTCTGCCTCAAGCAGACAGAAGAACTGGGCAAAGCACAGCTCCCAAATAGCTCCTGACTTCCTCTCTTGGGTCCTGTGCTGTTGATAGAGAAAGGGAGGTGTTTGGCTGAGAACTGGTTGATCTTCAGATCTTTATTTGAAGATGATTCCTTCTGATCACCTTTCTCACTGACAGCAAGGCAAGTTGGATTTCCTGGATTTCCCACTGGGGCCAGGTGACCAAAATCTTTGTGAGGCAATATCTGGGTTAAGTGTCATGTTCACTGCTCCATCCTCTGTCCTGCACAGTGAATATTGCCAGGCTCAGCACACACCCTGATGGATCCCAAGCAGTCCACACTCCCACACAGCCCTAGCAGAGTTTCCTAGTGGGAATGCAAACCACTAGTCAGAGTCATTCCAAAATGTCACGAGCACTCTGCTCTGTCCAAGAACAGCTCCTTGGTGAGGGCAGGTGCCCTCAACACACACCAGCTGGGAGCACTGGCTGTCACACTACAGATCTCAGAAGAAACTACAAGCCAAACCATCCCTTCAGTAACTGATCAAAGAGACCAAGACAGAAAATTCACTTACACTTGCAAATGACATTTTTCCAGCAAAGCTAATGATGCATTTTACAAACAAGGTGGTTAACAAACTCTATAAGAACAGATACTATTTCCCACCTGTCAAATCTTATTTTGGAAACATAGAACAAGTTCTTGGGGCATGATGCCTTTGCCAGCTCTTCCAGAAGATTGTTCTTGCCAGTTTCCACAACTATTTGAAAATACATTTTTGTCATATGAAGATTTTGATTGGGCGTGCAGCCCCAATGCAGGCTATATTTTTTATTATTATTTAGCTTAGGGATCATTTTCTGGAATGATGGTGGTTTCAAAAAGAAACTGCTGGTTTCAAGAATTCACAGACTGCCTTCTATCACGCCTAACTCTATGTTCACTATGCAATTCTTATAATTCCAGGAAAAAAGTCTTGGTATTTAGGTGTTTTCCAGATAGGCAGAATAGTATTTGCTTACTTCACAAGGGGGTGGATGTCCTGTGAAGCCCTCAGATGCTACAGCAGTGGAACCATCCTACACCTTCGGTCTCTTCAGCAACATTAGCACCTCGCAGAAGATAGCTCCTAATCAGAGCAAAATACCAGCACTGCTGGGGCTAATTTAGTGCAGCAGGAGCTGTTCAAACACGTGCTGGCAGGCTGAGTGGTGTGGCTCAGAATGCAGCCTCAGCTGCCAAAGTCAGGATGGGATTGCTCCCCAAGCTGCCTTTGAAGAAATACCCTGCTAATCCTGCAATGCTGTAACATGAGCACTCTGCTTCCAGACTCTATTTTGCACTTGGAGGATTTTGTAACTTTTATGAAACACTCCTGGTGTTATAGTGTTTAGAGTATAGCTTTACTTCTAGGAAAACAAGAGCAATGTTATCATCCCTTTGCTGTTGGTGCTTTTCTGGAGATGTGTGGGTTTCAGGACACAGAAGAGGTGGAGGTGAGCAGGGAGAAGTCACATCTTTTGTAGTCTCAGCTGGTGGATATGAAAACTGAGATATGCCTTGGATACACAGATCTACTCTGTGGTGGGTATCATGACCATCCTCACATCTATACCAAATGTATTTAATCATGAATTTTAGTTCCCTTGCTGAGAAAAGAAAGAATTAAATAAGAGATACTGGTTTTAGTGCATTTATAATTTCCCTTCTGCATTTCCCCAACCCCCCAATTCCACAGGCTATAAACCATCTCCTTTTTCCTTTTAGAACAAAAATACCTTAGTATCTTTCTTTTTTTTTTTTCTTTCTTTCTTCCTCCCTCTCTAGCAGAACATATACTTTACCTCTAGAAATCAGCTCCATTTTCACTGAGAAACTGCAATCAACTTGAGCTAATCAGATTGATGCTTATCTAGTTCTGAACAATAGTTTCTGGCTTTGCAGTTAACTTTGAAGTTAACTATGTCAGCACTGAAGTTTTTTGTTTTTTTTTTACCAACTGTACTGCTTGGCCCAGTAAAAGACATTGTTTCTATCTACCACACATACACACAAAAATAAAATTAAATAAATCAGAATAATGCATCGTCTGTCATCCTGCTGAGCATCACTCAAAACCAAGCAAGGACTGATTAGTCTAAGTGGAACCTGGATTTTCTCTCAGGACTCCCTTTTTTGCATCACCTGAAAGCAGCTGCATCCTAACAATGCTTTGGGGAACTTTATGTAGAAGCTGGTTTTCTATCCAGTTGTCAATATAAAACTGTCTCAATGCACAGAATTGGATACCAAGAGACCAAGAATGATGGCTCCCCATCCCAAACACATGCACTGAAGCAAAGAAGGGTATTTCTCATGAATAACCATAACAAATATAATCCTGCACATGAGAGGAATCTAATTTGCTGATCAAATATTATTTCATAGTATCTAATTTATTTTAGCTCTCTAGCTGACTTCAAACTTATCACACCAATTTATCTGGCCATACCACTTCTAAGCTTTGAGAGGAACCTCCAATAAAGACAAAACCAGCAAATTTCCTTTTGGACAGTTCTTCACTAGCATGCTGTAAGCAAATGTCTCTCTCATCCTCCCTGCCCACCAAGGCAGGCAGAACCTTTCATCTACCATTATTTTCTGAACCTTCCTTCTGAAGGCAGCCAACTCAAATGCTGTGCTGGCCAAAAAGTGCTTGGAAATACTCCTGAGTATGATGACAGGAAACATGGAGTTAGCTGTAATGGATAATGCTGAGGGATCATAACTCTTCTATATGCACACACACACATCCATGCATGTGTATAAATACACACACACACACTGTATCAGTGATGTTCCAAAATAAATAGAGTGCAGGGATGAACTCGATAAGAGTTTGATTTAATGTTGTAAACATCAGCAGTTCCCTTCAGGAAGGCCTTTTCACACTTCAAACAATATTGTCTGAGAACTGAGCTCTTTGTAAACCATGGGTGGAAATTATTATCTGGCTTGTGCTCTCTGGCACATCACCAACACTTGGAGTCATGGTCACCATTTGCAGAGGCTCAGTCCTTGCCAGAGCTTTGTGGTTCCCCAGTTTAGGCGTGGCTGGACATTGGCACATCCCAAGGATCCTCTCTCCCTCTGCACAAGCAATGGGGAAATGCCAGGACCACACTCCTACCTGCAGACACTGGGGTCTAACTGGTGCCACAGGCTCCTTCTCCCTTCTACAGTCTGTGTATTCACAATCTCTTTATGGAGGCAATTAATCCATCATCCTTTAATTTAGATGTCCCAAATTGCCTTTGATGCCATGAGTGCCTTCAGCACACAGCTTTAAATCCCATTTAAGTTCACTTGGTTAATGCATGACAGAGTAAATAAATTCATGGCAGCCCTTCTAACTCCTGTATTACCTTCACAACTATTGGACTTTGTCCTCACCCTCTGAGCACTGCTTTCTTTCCCTCTGATCTGAGCCTGAAGGCTGAATTTGGCTCTGCAGGACCTAGTTTGACCTGATGGGGAGCACACTTTGATAATCCTTGTGGGTCCCTTCCACCTCAGGATATTCTGTTTCTATGAGTCTATAGCTGGAAAAAACAGGTCCTCAGGTTTCTGCTGTTCCCCCCTAATCTCTGCAGGCTGAGCCACTGCACTAAACAGGATGTGGGCTCTGACATGGCAATATATTTAATAAACTTAATTGCTGTCTTTAATATGAGCCAGGGAAACGTTAAAATGTATCAGGCTGCAGCAAAATCACCCCATTCTTTTGTTAACTTCATTTTCCATGTCCTTTTTGAAAAGTCACAGTGGGAAAAGCTGTGCAGAACACTGCACCTTTGCAACACACATTAACAGTGCAAACCTCACTGAAAGATACATTATAAAATAAATAACTTTTGCAATGGAAAGCATAAGTCATCTATATATTAAACTGGAGAAATCTGTGTAAATGGACAGGCAGGGGTGGAGTCATTATACCAACAAATCTCACACATTGTACTGTTTCTGCTACCATACTTCACTGCAATTATTAGCCTTGTTTTCTGCCAGCTCTGAGTTTAACATACCATCCCCCTACCAAGGCCATTTGATTATAAATAGCAAGACATCACATAAATGCAGGCATGTGGCAAGCAGATACACTGCACAAAAGTGGGCCATTGGGAAGAAGTGTAGACTTTTTTTAGGGTCTGATCCCGTGCAAAACGTTTAGTCATGCAAATAGCTGTCTATTCTGGAGCAGTTTCCCAAAATTCAAAGATATTATTAACCTTAAAGGCACAAATGTAATATCTTGCAAGATCCAGTTCCTGCAAGCCCTGTTTGGAAGGTTTTAGTGAAAACATGGTGATTAAAATAAAAGGTGTGTTTTAGAATCACTTTGTTCTTCACAAATGCTATGTATTGAAACAACAAAATCTCATGGCCAGGTACACATGTCATGCACAGTTAACTACTTTCAGCACAATCAGATTATAAAGTATGTATTCATTATTCATGATTTGATAGGTTTCTTCCTAATTTGTGAAGATCTCAAAGATCTGATACTGCAGAGGAAGATTTCACAGGAGGAAGAATAAGGGAAAGCTGGAAAATGTTACTCCATGGAGCCACCTCACCAGATATATATTAATATCTACCATTTGCACAGCAACAGTGGCCCAGGCAGGCCTGTGTTCTGCTGCTGAAACAAGGAGACAAACCCCAACCCTCACTGAAGTCTGGCAGAACTCCCACTAGCCACAGTGGAATCAGGATTTCTCTTCATGAGACCTCTAGGGTTGAAAGATGCTTCTCCAGTTATGCTGCTTGTGCAGTTATGCTGCTTGTGCAGACAAGAAAAAATACCTTTTATGAGAACCCATCAAGGGCTGTTTGCAGTGCCAGCACTCTGCAAAACCATATAATTTATGTGTCCACTCCAGCCTGCTCTGATCATCTCTTCCCACTAAGCCAACAGTCTCATGTTCCTCTGCCCTGATAACACAGAGAAGATGCTCTCTGGGCACTGTGGAAGGTGATGTAGCCAAGGGGGATGTGTGCTGAAAAATCCATGCTCATCTGAAAAGAGGTGTGGGATGATACAAAAGCTGAGGTTCCCTCTCTCTGCTGGTTGCACATGTGCACCCCTGTCTCCAGCTGCTCCAACACTGAATGCAGCCATGAGAGAGAGGAACTCGGGAAACTGTTGGAAACTTAAATACCCCCAGGATGAGAGAAGGACACAGCTGACCACTGAGACAAAGCACAGAACTCTCTCCCACCTGCACTGAAAAAGCCTTCCTTCCCTTCCAGGAGAAGGAAAGGATGTCACTGCCACAGATCTAATGGCTAGAATGAGATAAGAAGCAGTAAAACCCTCACTATTTCCTGACATAAGGGATCTAGGTGGAAAATGCTCCTTGAGCAATGCTTTGGCTAAAGGAGATCCTATCACTAATTCCAAAATAACATCTGGATAAGCAGCCATGATTATCCAAAAAGGCATTTATCTCTACGGGATCCAAACCCTCAAAACAAACAAAAAAAAAAAAAACCCAAAAAAAATAAAAAAAAAAAAACAAAAACCAAAAAAAAAAAAAAAAAACCACTGCACAACTCTCCAGAGAGTTCCATACCTGCAACATTCATGCTACAGGAAACTTTTCAGAACAAGGGGGAATGAGATGGAATATTGCTCATGAGAACATGAGGAAGAGAAAGGCAGCTCTGAAGCCATAGCTTTGGAAATCTCCATGCTTTGTTTTCAGTACAGCTGTCCTGTAATCCCCTGGCACAGGTTTTCTCTGTGTCTAAAGGAGGTGGATTCAGGATGTGGGGTGGAAACACAGTGAATATTTTCATCCTCCCTTCTGCAGTGCCATTAGCATGTCTGACATTTCAAAGGCTGACCCTGAGCTGTGCTGGGAGCAGTGTCAGAACTTGAAGTCTTTGAAATGAACCACTGGATGGCAAAGTCAGCCTGGCAGAAGAAGACCCCCTGCCACAGAAATGGGGAAAAACCTTTTTTGGGGCGGGGGTGTGTTTTTAAATGGGAGATTGGATTCTGTGGAAAATAGTACGAAATATGCAGCAGTCTGTGAGTTTCCATTGGCCCTTGGCCATGACTTGCAAAAGAAAAAAAACAACAAACCACACAAAAAAAGGAATGAAAACACTTTTTATCATTCTGTTCCTTTCAAGGGCCCAGAAGCTGTGTGTGTTACGAGTGCCACGTTTCTTTGTTGCACTCCAGCCACCAACACAGATGCAGCAGGGCCAGGAGCTGGATGCTTACATTTTGTATATTTTGGATGTAAGGCTTTGGAAAATCTGTCTCTGAGCTGTACAAATGGTCACCTCACTCCCTACTGGGAGCTGCATTCCCATTGTTTACTCTGTATTCCTAATAGTGACTTGTTTAATTTCACAGAGCTCAGGTCAGTATCACTTAGAACCAGGGTGGGATTTTTTTTTTTCATCTCACAAAAGCAGGATTTAATTTCTCAAATTTCATTTTTGTAGCACAGACAATGCCAAAGGAAATGGCATTTGGGGCAATTGTGATAGTATTGAAACAGAGTCTAATGCACACCTGGGGTGAAAATGTCATGCTATTAACTCTTTTCTGTTGCAGCTGTTATAAAAACAAAAATAATACCTCACCTTGCTTATATAATGTCCCCTGCCCTAAAAGAGTTAGATCCAGAGCCCATGTGTGGGTGCAGCTGTGTGGGATGATGCTCTCAGTCACTCAGGGCTGGTCAAAAGTACATGAGTCACCCTTGTTCCAGCTACACAAACCTTGGGTAATGTTGGTGAAGTCACTCATATGCAAAGGCATCATTTAACTTAAAGCACTTTAATAATTTTGGCACATCCCACTGCTGCACTACAGTCAACATACATAATTCAGCATTTTACTAATCCTTACACAGGTTGGTGCATTAAAGTCCATTACAGTTTTCCAGGAAAATCTGGAGGACAAAGGCAGGGGATGTAAGAATAAAAGCACAGAGTTATGTAGTAGAGGTCAGTACAGAATGTGACAGAAAAAACACTTTCATGCATGAATGTAAAAAGGTGCTCTGTGTCCTGAGGCTTTCTCAGAGCAGTGAGTGCTGCTTACCAAGGGTGTCTTGCTGCTTGCTCACAGGTGTATCTTTTATTAGGGTCCTTCTCCATCAAATTACGAATGAAGTCTTTAGCTGAAAAAAAAAAAAAAAAGAATTACTGAAATTATTGAAAGCAATAGAGTTGATGCCCAGTTCTGCTGCCACATGATGAGCCAACAACACTGATCAGGCTACCAAGTGCCATCTGGCCACAGCACAAGAAAATGGCCCTGGGTCATTTGTTATTTATTAGCATAGATAGAACCAAAGTGATTTAGGACCAAATCCAAGCTATTTAGTGCACCAGATAAAAGCTGAAGGCATCTACTCCTGCAGGTATATGGGATGGATAATTCAGAGTCAGCAGAATACTGCTCTGCCAGCTCCTGGGTCCCTGGTCAGCCACGTGCTGCATCTCCTTGGTGGTCTGAATGTGGCTACTGGATGTGCTGAGTGGGGAGGGAGGAGGTCAGATGCCACAGTAAGGGGAGCTTCACATTGCTCACTCCAAGCAGTCACACACATGGACAGCTGTGAGAACATGTTGCCTATTTAAGAGGAATTCAGCAAGGAAAATGGGCTCCCTGGAGCAGGAGGCAGTGTGTTTTTAATCCACACTATAATGGAAGGAATGGAGATTGCAGTGTGGCATGCTTCCAGCAGTTTCAGGACACTGCAGCTGAAGGAGCCACAGCAAAGCCAAATATGGCAGGAAAATCTTTGTGCTGATTTAGGTGATGGACTTTCCCCCACGAGGCAGAAAGGTCTGCCAGCAGACCTTCATATTTTCTCTGAAAATCCTTATTAGTTTAAAAAAACTTCTCATCACATATATTTTTGAGCAATCCATCACAATAATATCTGGACTGCAGATGTAAGCAGCATAAAATGTTGCTCTGTGTGGAGATAAGAAAATATATAATCATCTTTATAATAAAAACACTCAATTTTTATCTCCCCAGCCTCAATCAGTAGCACTAATAAATCAGAAAAGTATATTTTTAGGGATATTTTTACATGATGGAATATTCCTAGAATTCATTTCTTCTTCTGCATGAAGCAGAAGATGTTTCCCTGGGTTGGACAGAGCAAGGACACTGAGCTTGGGTGACCTCTTTGAGACTGCATAGTGTGTCAGGGACAGATGCAGGTGCAAGGCTGAATGTCCCCTGCTGTCACCCCTGGTCACAGACCCGTGCTGGAGCCAGGAGCCCTTAGGAACATCTGCCTGTAGCACATTTGGTGTATCTGCCCCTCTGCCAGGCTGACTGGAGCAGGGGCAGGTGGGTACTATGGGTTAAATGTCTCCTGACTGGTGAGGAACATCCACCCACATGGACAGTCCTTCCAGTTTCTGGATTTATTCACCTGCCCATTTAAAAGCCATTAATTTCTTGTTTTTTGCTGCACAGAATGAGGACTTGCTTTGGAGCTGCAGTGAAGTGTCAGCAACAGAGCCAAGCTCATTTGCCACCTCTTTATTAATGACATATTAACAATCTTCTTTTCTCTGGGATACAATGAAGAAATTAAGCTGCTTTTTCTTCTTGGGACTGCCATCTTTATCTGCTGTTTGAGCTATGTTTTTGTGTGTGACTGGATAAAACAGTGCCTAATTTGTCTCCTGCAGAAACAAACTCCCATTACTATTTGAGCCAAAAGAAATTCCCATTCCCACTGGTGTTCAGTTCAAAGGATGTCTGCACATGATGAAGGGTGCAGGTTCATGCCTGGGGGGATGATGCATGCAATAGGCACAGGTGCATGCATGGTTGCTGCAATTTAAAGAGCAGTAGCTACTTACCAGACTCAGAGATGTCATCCCAGTATGGAGAGTCAAACTCATACTCTGCCTTAAGGATCTGCTCAAAGAGTTTGGAGTCGTTTTCATCATAGAAAGGGGGATATCCACAGAGCCTAAGGGAGAACAGGAAAAGAGAGAGGTGACCACTGGATACATCTCTGTCCAGAAGGTAAGAAGGAGGGAGGGAGAAGGAGAAACTCTCACTTAAGGCTTGCCCCAGTAAGTTTTCAAACAGGCAAGTGCTATTTCTTCAGGGACATGTAAACCCACTTCTGTCCTGGACAACGTGGAATTCTGCCTGGAAACCTGGTGCTGTTGACCTCATGCTGACTCATGCAGATAGCCTGGCCTCTCTCTGCATGCTTTTGAGTGTTCAACCAGAGGAATAGTTTTATTACACAGACATGACCCCTCTCCTGTACAAGTGCTGAGAGGAGATTTCATGAGCTAAACCCTACATCCACAGAGCATCAGCCCCTCTAATCCCTCAGCACATCCAGAAGAGCTGGTGCAAAGCAGGACAAGGAGCCCTGCAGAGCTTTCAGGCAGAGGGTATAATGCATCTGCAGGATGTGCTGGGCTCTGTGTCCCCAGGCACAGTGGGGAGGATGCCCAGGAGCCCATCCACTCTGCAGCAGAGCTTGCAAGGGCTGCACATGGACCTGCTGCTGCTGCAGACACAGGGAGAGCCTCTCCCTGTCTCACTCCTGCAAGTGATTTTGCTGACCACATCCAACTGCCTGCCTTGCCTGAGGCTAACAACAGTCCTGCCCTGGTTTTCAGGGTTCATAGTCAGACTTCTTAGAAAACCTAGCCCCAGGACAAGCAGGACATTGAACATTATGTGCCTAGTTTGAGCTAATACATTCAGGGTGCACCCTCCCAGTGCTGCAGAGCAGGACAGCCACCATGCAGAGGAAGGGCTGGATGTGGGAAAAGCACATCTGGCACTGCATTAAGCAGTGCAGTGATAAAACTTGTGTGTCAGAGATCCCTCACACCCAGCTGCTGCTGCAGGCACTATTCTGTCCCACTCTGCACAGACATGCCAGCAGAGACAACCCTTCTTCAAGTTCGAACACCAATGTCGCAAAGTGCAGATTTATCTCTGAGGCTGGCCCAAGATTTTAGCAAACCCATCCTGCTCACAGTTAAACAGACCTTCCTGCCTCTGTGTAGACATGATACAATTTTTCCCTCTTATTGCTGTTCTTTGGTCTAACTCATTCTTTCACATACTTTACTGATACTGAAATGATCTTTTTTTCCTAGAGTTTTTTTTAAACTCTGAGTCAATCAATCTCAATAAAGCATTTAATTGGAGAGAGCCAGTCATTACAAACAGACTGTAGATCTAGCTCAGAAGCAACAACAGAGCAAGGGGGGGAAACTGCAAGAAATGAAATACTTGAGTTATTTATAACCCAAAGCCAGCCGGCTGCCCTGGAGGTTATTTGAAGCAACTCAACACTTGAGGGTGAAAGAAGCAATGTTTTGTTAGCTCTGAAGAGCCAGTGTGCCTGATAAATAATTTAAATACTGAGTGAGATGTTGATCTGAATCACATCCACTGACCTGGGAGAGCTCTACTGAAATTTGCAGCATGACAACGAATCTGGCTCAGCTGAACCAGAAATCTCTCTGTCTCAGAGAGCAGATGAGCCAGTCCTCATCTGTGTCCCACTGGATGACTGCCATGATCAAAACCAGTAAGATAACCTCATGCCAGACAATTGTGTATGTGCAGAGCAAGACTGTGCACCCACTTAATGGACATGTGCTTGTGTGTGGGGCTGGGTGCTGCTGTTTGAAACCCTGTGGTGCAGGTGGTGAATGAGAAGGGTCCTCAAAATGCTGAATTTAAGCAAATGCCAAAAAGCCACTATGTACATGGACAACAAAGGAAAAACATCTGGTACTTAATGAAGAAACTGGATCCATAATCAGTGTGCAGCTCTACAGGTATCTGTGAAGAGCTTATAAATTACTTGTTTTAGTGTAATTATCAGTTCTCACATCCCACAGTCTTGGGGTGGGATGCACATGAACTGATTTTCACTTTCCTCCTCTTTTGGCACAACCCTCAAAATTTTGAGCACTTTACTGAGGGGAAATGATGGAGCTCACAGCACCAGCACTGCAACTGGCAGGATGAGCACTGGGGTGCAGATGCCCAGGTTGGAGCAAAAAAAATGAAAAAAGGAAAAAAAAAACCAAAAAAAACCACCAAAAACTTGAAGCCATTGCTCTGTCCCCTCCTTCCTGTGAGATTCAGGGGGCTGCATGTGAGAAGCTTGACAGCCCTTCATTAATTTCTTGCCTTCCTCAGCACTTTCTTTAGACAAACCCAAAGTGCTCCAATAAAGCATTTTAAGACAAGCAGACAGTGCTGTGCATGCTGAGGCACTGGCAGGCTGGCTGCAGAGAGAAATAACTCTCTTCAAATGTGCTCTGTACTAATTACCTTGGCAAAGGTACAAGAGCACAAGTCAGGACTGCTGTGATTTATACACACTTGTGGCAGCAAAAGGTAGGAGCAAACTGCTGAGCAGCACAGAGCTGGAGGGCAACAACCCTGCAAGGAGGAGCACAGAGACCAGTCCCATAAAATCCCCAGCCTCTCCACAGCCTTTCAACCCAGCTCCTCTGCATGGCTTGAGCATCCACCCATCTGGGGAATCAGCCCCTGTGCCCAGGAGGTCACTGCAGCCCATGTTGGTGCATAAGGAGAGACAGGAGAGCACCAGAACTGCCAGGAGCTGGGGACAGGGCAGAAAACAGCCTCTTCTGGCACAGCTTTTCTCTTGCTAGAAGAGGTTGAGAAGTGTTAGCTGCTACTACAGGCAGGGAGATCCCCCAAAATCAGCCTCTCACCTGAGGGCTGAATGAGTGCAGGGCAAGGGCTGATCCTGGCTTGGCCAGGGATGGGATGAACCTCCTGCACAGGGGATTCAAGGATGTTCCTCTGGGAGAAAAATCAATGAGGACCTACACCAGAAAGCACATGAGAAGGAGCAAGCCCTGTAGGTCAGAAAAGGTGGCATGTAGGAGAGGAACATCAGGGCACCCTGGAACAGGGATGGGTGAAGAGCCAAAATACAGGTCCCTGTATTTTATATGCAGCCTTGCTGTCCTTTCCCTTAAAAACAGAGCTTAGGAAGACATGGAAGTTTTATTGTTACTGAAGGTTTAACATTACTGGCTTTGCAGAAGGGATGGGAAAGCCCCAGCAAATCAGCCTATCTAGCAATTGATGTCTGGAGGAAATCTTGCTGGACTTCCAGCAACTGGGCCACTTTCCAAAGTCCATAATGAGTTTTTGGTTAATTCTTACAGAATCAAAATCCCACCGACTTCATTTCCATCTGCTGGGACATTTCTGTGTGAAAAAAATGACCTCACTATCAGAGGTTCTGCTGCTTTTCTTTAGATATGCAGAAATGCAAAAATAACTCCTCTGTCTTCAATGTGAAAAAATCCTGCACTGTCCTGGGGGAGTTTCAGGCAGCTCTTAGCTGTCATCATATTCTTGCAGTTTCACCAAATAAAAGGTTTTCAGAATTATTTAGCAACCTTATCACATAAGCAACAGATTTTCCCCTAAACTCCTATTCCCAGTCTTGCCTTAAAAATAATGGGATACAGATAAGAAAAATACAGGTGGATGTACAAGAGAAAGATATAGCCAGAAGTAATTTCTAAAAGTGATCTTGTGAGAGCACAAGAGGAATAGCAGGAACACCTTGTCCTCATCAGGCAGAGAAAGTAAACCTCTGCAAGCTCCCATTTCATACTGGGGGGATACTGAAGGCTAAATAACTCATTCACATGGTCAGGGTCCAGTCTGTAACACATGAGCCCCAGGGTTAGTTTCACAAATAATTTTACAGTTAGATTAGAACAAAGAATTCAGTAAGTGCTCAAAGACCTGAGATGTATGGTGTGGGAAGCCATCCAACTGCTATTTATAGGATAAACACATGTATTTCTTCTGTATATTTTGGGAACCATCCCTCATATTGGCTGACCCTGCTTCCCCCACAAATCTGTGGACAAGGACATATCAGCATAGGAAATCACAGACAAATTAAGAAGAGAAAGAGTATCAAAGACAAATTAAGCAATGAGGAATGATCATTTGGGGCTGCTTTCCCAAAGTTAGCTGAGTTTTCCTGAGCTACCCAAAATGCCTGTGTCCTCTGCCACCACTGCTTCTCCTTCCAGTGCCAAACAATAAGTTATCCCTCACTTTTTTGCTTAGGCTTGTGTGTGATAGCAAGCAGGCAAATGACTGACCACTTTTTCCCAATGAATGATTCCTAGGGTGATGGTGGAAGCTTCTTTTGGCATGATATACTTTGCACTGTCCCTGGTTAATCCTTCCATACAAACATCACTGATGATTCATGCACATCTACTTGAAAATCAAAAGCAGCTCAGCAACAAAGTGTGAAAGTATCATTCCAAGATTTATCTCCAGATAGGTAATTGTTCATAAACAATAACAAACCAGTAACTCTCTGTCCAAAAAGTGAATGGAAACAGAAGAAAATTCAAGGCAAAATGTATTTGACCTATTGCAGAAGACTATGAACAACCAGGGGCTGAGGCAGTGTATTCTGTGCCTCTAGGTTCTTTTCCAGCTTCAGAACATGATTTTCTATTTTTTTGCATAAATTAACCTAATCTCCTCTAAGGTATGCATGTGATCAGTATTTTAGTTTCCCAGGCTTTTATAATCCCTTATCTGACCCAGAAAGGTCCCAAATCCAGCTGCTGGGAATCCAGTGAAGTCTCTGGCTCATCTTATGCTTTATATTTTTAAGCTGGACACATTATCAAAACTACCTTGTGATAAGTGGAAGGCTGAGCTCAACAGTGAGGATGTTTAAAACTGAGAAATACTGCAACTGGAATAACAGGAAATTTCAGATCTAAAATTAGTTTTTGTGAATAATGATTTCTCATGCAAAACAGGTTTTGATAAAAACTCTGCTGGTGTGGCCTACACAATCTGGCTGTCATTAACAAGAAGCATTAGAGACTGGCACTGAAACAAAGATATTTTTTTCCAAGACATCCTTGCATATCACGGAAACAAATATTTCTCTACAGCATTGGTGCCACAGAAACAGTTTGTTCTTCCAGTGTCATAAACTGAGAGCTCTCAAGTGAGACCGAGCTTGGGTCTGGAGGCACTCAAACCACTTGCAGTAATATTAGCTCAAAGCATCTTTAATTTATGCCTGGCTTCTGTGTTGGTTTCCTTTGAGTTTCCATCTTCTTAAATGACAGCAGTCTGTCCAGAGTGGCAGTGAGGATCCGTGGGAGAGGTGAGGAGGTGAGGCAGGACATTGTGCTTGGATTGCCTTATGCAAAAATGCATCTCCAGCTGGTTTAGGCATGTGCAAGTAGCTCCAGCTGTGCTGACTGTGGAGCTGGAAATGGCATATCCAAAAGGGTGCAGCCACATATTGGAGCTAATAACTCCTGCTCAGGGCAGGTTTAGCTCCCAGCATTTCACAGGTCCTTGTGGCATCTCAGTGCCTTGTCACGCTGGGAGCCCCTGCTGGCACTGCTGAGACCACAAACCACGTGTTAAACCCGTGCCCATCACTGCTGGTATCAGACACCCCACCAGGGACAACTCCCTCCAGCTTAGGGAGGGACCCTCCTCCTCTCTCTCTTTTTTACTGTCTGTGTCCCAGACAGTCACTTTCTTAAGAGACTACATCTGCAATTTTTGGCTATGAGACCACATCTGCCGCTCCTGGCTATTCCTGGAAGCAAGGATGAGATCCAGACCAAGACTAGGACACGTGAGATGTGGGCTGGGTTTCTAAGATCCCATTGCACTCAGCAGAGATGGAGTAAGGAAGGCTGGAGACTGGTGTAAATGTACCACAAAGCAGATGAATCCACACTGAAAGCAGGGCTCTGAGCAGGGAGCAGGGTGTGATCCACCCTCAGCACGAGCATCTGGTGCTATTTGACACAATCCATGGTCTCCAGCTTGGATCCCTCTGCCTCTCAGAATGAAGGTCTCTGCAATGTGTTTCACTGTCCAAATCCATGTGGCTGCCCTGGACTCTCAGCACAGCACTCAATGTGCAAGTTTAGGCAACTGAACAACCCACCCTGGTGAAGTGGCAGCTTGCATCCACTCAGGCTGGGTTGAGGTGCCCAGGGATTCTGGAGAAGTGCACAGGGTCCCTGATGCCACTGACTGTGGGGCACTAACCAAAGGGAGCCCTGGAATGCTGCTGACTGCTACAGGAGCTGAAGGATGTGGCTGACACATGGAAAGAGCTGGTTTGGTCTCAGACCCAATCCCACCCAAGCTGTAAGAGTCTGGCAAAGCCATTAGCAAGCTCCTTCTACAGCAATGCCTTACTGCTGCTTATTTGGGCTGTACAAAACACAAATCAAGACCTTATTAGCTGAAGCACAGAAACCCTGAAAAGGTTTCCTTGTTCTGCAAACAGGAATTCATAGAGGCTCATTCTTACTGAGATGATTTAAGCCTTCTGGGTTGGGAATTCCCTGTATAGAGAATAGGGAATTTAAATTTGAGGAGTGTGCATGCCTTGCTCGACAAGCTGAGCATGTGCTGATTTGGAAAACAGAGCAGGAAACAGAGCTGAACCTTGCAGAAAGAGCAGCCTTGCTTAGGCAGCTGAAAAGATTGTGGAGGAGATTAAAACCTTCCACCTGTTGAAGAAATGTCCATAAACTGGGTGTGGAGGACACATTGCTTAGCACTGTCTCACCCCTATTCCCCAGCAGGACCCATGAAAGCAGCAAGTGAAACCAGACCACAGGTCTGCCAACACAAAACACCTTTGGTGCATGAGCCACTGGCATGTGGGACTGACAACCTGGAGGAAAGCAGAGCCAGGTTTCTCTCCAGGCAGCCAGATGCAACAACTCCCAGCCCTCCCATGGGCTGCCAGATGGACACATATTTTCATGGTGGATATTTGGCAATAAACTGAACCCAGGCAGTGGCTGAGCCTGGATGTGAGGCAGAGTAGTGCTATCCCCTGCCTGCATTCTCCTTTTCCCACTCCCTAAAGCTGGTACTCAGCAAAGTGCTAAATAAGAGCATCAGAAAATATTCCAACTGTGTCCTGCCATGGCTGGCAAGGACTGACAATGACAAAAATCTCAACCCCCTAGGACTTCCATGATCAGATTTGCTTGTGAAAAAAGGTAACTGAGTCAGCACACACCATCCTCATCTAAAAGAGCACTAAGGAATGGTTTGTGAAGCAGCCTCCAAGAAATTTTGGCATGTCTGTGCTCTTCCTCACTACTGTAGTAGGTCCTGCTGGGCTTTGAAACAAAGTCAGAATCAGCACTGTTGATTTTTGCTTTGTTTAGCAAAAGCTTTTTCATCCTGATATTGATGGATGCTCCAAGAGAAATCCATTCCCATGTAAGTTTTGTACTCAAGAAGTTTTCAAAACAGCCAGTCATAAAACTAAAGTTTTCAGGCAGGATTTTGGTTTAAATAAATGAACACACATGCAATAAACAAAGCTGCCTTCCTATACTATTTAATATAAAACCTCCCTGTTTTGGGTAGCATATAAATTATGCAAATGTAATGCAAATGCAAAGAATGAATATTGCACAGAGTGGATAGCACAGCAATGAGGTATGTCCTGGCAAAAATAGTTCTACAGCACCATCAAAAAGTTATTCATGTTGACAAGCCATGAAATGTCTGCATAAGGAGAAAAGGAACAAAGTAGGAATGCTTTAATGCTGTGCCTCATTGAAGCTGCTTTTTCCTTCAGTCTTGTGTAATGGTGACAGTTGTGTAAAAGGGAAAAGTAAAAAAAAAATAAAGCAGAACTAATGCTGACAGGAAAAGACATTTGTTTCTGTGGCAGCTGAGTGGACACAGCCAGATTTGTTTCTTCTCAAAACCAATCTGAGCAAGGAACAACAATAACTTCAATAATGTCACAACCTGGACAAGCCCACACTACTGCAGTGTAGCTCTGGTGGGAGCAAGGATTTTGTCAGTTGAAGGGTGCTGATCCATTTCCTACCACTTTTGCTCAAATTTCAGCCTTTATGCAACTGGGAGGTGTCCAGGGTGTGTGCTACCCCGTGTCACAAGTGACAGGGAATTAGTTATTTTGCCCCAGGCTGGGCAGGTAACTCCATGGTGGGAGAGCAAGCTGCAGGTCCCAAAGGCTCCAGCCCTGGAAATTCAAGAGGAACTCACAGGATGTAGGCAATGACCCCGATGGACCAGCAGTCCACGGCTTTGCTGTAGGGCTTCTGGGCCAGCACTTCAGGAGCTGAAAAAAAAAAGCCAAACAAGCACATGTTACAAGACCAGACATTTGAATGTGGTCAAAAGGTAGGACTCTGAAACTTGCAGACCCCCCAAGACCTTGTTTTGCTCTCCACATACAGCCCTTGTGTTTGCAAATGTGTCCTGAGGTTTTTGAAGGTCATATTCTCACGAGAAAGGATGACTCCTAAAATGGAGCAAAATCACAATTTTTTTTTGTCTCCAGGCACAGAAAACAAAACAAAGCACAGAAAAATGCGTGAGAGGCAGAGGGCCATCACCTCCCTGCTCAGGAGGAAAATGAGGCCAGGCTCTGCACGGTGCAGAGATGCACATTGTCCCTGACAGCATCACAGCTCAGAGAGGGGAGTCCAGAGCAGCCCAGGAAGGGCAGAGAGTCAGGGAGGAGACAAGCTGCATCTGCAGCAGAGGAAGGAGAGCAGCCACCACTTCTTCCAGCAGCTGCCTTCCAAAGCCTGCTGGATGTCAGACTCAGAGGGAGTAATTTGTCCTTCTGCCTCTGAGAACACAAACACCTCAGAGGGAGAAATGAAAAGTAGCAGGAATTGGACACGTGCACAAAGGAACTGAGCCCCTGCCTCTATACAGCCACCATAGTCTGAATTTTGCTAGAAGCAAGAGCCTGGGAATTTGTTGAATCTCTTTGCAGATCTGCTTTACTATCTTATACTACTGAGACTTAAAAAGTGTATTTTTTTGTTTGGGATCCTGAGGTATTATGTTTTCCCTGTTGGGACCTTGCAGTGCAAATGCTTAAACCTAAACTTCAAAACCAAACCCTGTGACCCTAGTCTTTTTCATGTAAAGAAGCTTTTACCTTTTTCAAAGCAAAACATCCACAGTAATTCAAGAAATCACTGATTGTGGCACTCCTAAAGCAGACTTGTCATACTGGGTTTTAAAAAGTACAGTATTTCCTTTGAGTAATTTGGAGTTCAAATACTGGAAAAAAGTCATTAAGTGACAAGTCCCAACAAAAATATTTCTTGGGAGTCACATCTTCCTCTGCTAGGAGTCTCACCAACAACAAAGCACTTGAAGAAGAGCAAAAAACAAATTGTGAAGCACAGAGATGTAATAAAGCTTGAGCCCCACATTTAGTTGTTACCTACCCTCTTTTCAAAGACTTATCTTTTTAATCCAGACAAGCCAACAAAACCAAGGTCAATACTGCCAGCAAGGTATGGAACAAGAAGAAATAATGAGAAACAGAAAAGTTTTTTTGGAGGTTTGGCAAGAGGGTCCATAGAGGAGGCTGAAAGAAGACAGTGCATGAGGCAGGTGAGGGCATCTGCATTTCCACAAGCAGAACAATGATGGAAACGGTCAAATTTCACCAGGGACATGTTGCAAAAATGAAGAAAATTCAGGGGGATGTGGGTAAAATTATAGCTGGCAAATTATGAAGACTTTTGAAGATTGTGATATGTCTCAGTCTGCAGCACAGGTTAAATACTATTCCAATTTTCAAGTCATTCAGCAGATTGGGACCACTGTATGTGAATTGGAAATTGGGACCACTGCATAAGAAATGAGACAGTTTCCTGTTTGTTCCATCCCTTGTAATATAATTTTGTGACAAAATATGAGGAAGAAGGGAGTTAATGTTCTCCTGTCTTTATGTCTTCCAACTCTCCAGTCCTTCCAAATTCCCAGTATTTTATTCACATTCTCTTCTACCTTTGACTGTCTGCACCTGTTTACATAAATTTCAAGACTGGTAAACATTACACATCTCATAGCTCCTGAAGAAAATATTATGCAAATGGCTGCTGAGCACCAGTGAGCTCCTGACATTACACAGATATGCCACATTAACATAGCAGAAAACAATTCTGAGATGAGGGGATGTGAACTATATAAAGATTTTCCCTTTTAAACATCAAAGCTGTGCTGGGGCATTTCTCTCTGTTTTGAAGGAGTGAAGAGCACTGATAGCTGCTGCTGTGGATGGCAGCTCTGGAAAAGAACAATACAAGGTAAGCATTAATGAAGAAAGGTAGCAGGTTTAAATACTTCTTTTAAGGCCAAATGGATGCTTTTGATTTTTGTTCCAATAAGCAGCCATGCAGCAGGAACAGGAGGACATAGCTCAGCATCATCTGTCTCTGATGTACAGAAATATTTAATGAGCTGACAAACAAGTCAGAGAAGCTCTCAGGAATGATGGCACATCGGTGCCAAGAGGCAAAAGCAGGAGACACAGCAAAAAAAATCCAGGAGCTGACAGCATTAAAGGATCAACACAGACAGCTGGGGAGACAAAACAGCAGAAAGGAGAAGGGGAAAGCCAAATCTCCCATTTCTGGCACTGGGGAAATGCCAGCAGAGCAACACTGCCACACATCCCCAGGGAATCTGGGCTCAAATCATTTACAGTGCTCATTCAGACAGGGAAATCAATGGAGAAAACCCAGACCCTTCCTCCACATCCAGGGAGGTGTTCCAGGCTGAATCAGCATTGCCACAGTGCCAGGTACAAGGTGGAGGCTCATTCCACCTTCAGGTACATGAAGATGTGCTTCCTGGGACAGATGAGCCTGCTGTCTTACAGTCAGCTTTTTTTTGGTTGAGTTATGTCTTGCTTTTAATAAGAGAAAAAATTCAAAGGCTTGTTTCAAATGGAGGTTTTAAGAAAAGGTACAGACCAGAACATTTGGAGCCCTTTCAGAACACTATGCCACCCTCAGAGAGCACAGCTATGCTTATAAGCTCCCTAAAAATGCAGCTGCTGGATGCCAAAAACTGCAATCCATGTTCCTGCAAAGAGCTCAGGGGATGGGGATTGCTCTGATACTTTAAGCCTATTGATCACACTGTACAAGTCATGAGGTGCCTGTTCCTCCTAACAGCCTGTACTGCCCATGAAGGGCCACCCCAGCCCCTTTCCTTGAGTCCAGTCCTACAGAGCACCCTCCCCACAGTGCAAACAGGCTGAGATGCACAGAGCAGCTTCACCACAAGAGCAGAGTCCTTCTTGCACTGACTGCTGGGGTGAAAACAGCTTTTTTCCATTTTTTCATACATTTCTCCAGTGTTCATCTTGTTCTGGTTGGCCAAGACTTGAAGTTTGAAGCTGTTTCTGAGGGAGAGCAGGGTTTCAGTGCAGCTTTGCTGACTTTCTGTGCTCCTGTTATTCTTATTTCATGTTACTGAGTCAGATTTAGATATCTGCTGTGGGTAATAGTGCAGTTCATGTTTAGCAAGCACAACTCTCTGTCAGACTTCAGCAACAGAGCTGAGAAATTGCCCTGCCTGTGCTTCTGCCTGAGCAAACCCTGTTCAGAGTGATTCCCATGCTTTAATTTTACTTGATTACTCATGCTACTGCCTAAAGGCTCCTGAGGTAGCTTATTGCTAATAAGGATATTCTGAAGGCTCATTGAATATTTTCCAACCTTTGACTCAAAGGATATCAAATAGGTCAAAATTCAATTGAAAATCTATTGGTTACTTAAATGCTGTGGTCTTGCACAGGGCTAGGAGGAACATGTTGCTTTGGTGAGATCTGAAACTGTTGGATTTCTGGCAGAGCAGAGATGAAAGTTGTGAAATGACCTTACATAAAAGCACTACAGAAAATGAGAACAGTGAGGTGTTCAGGGACCAACCACATATCCAGGACCCAGACCAATTTGTATGAGAGAAAGTACAAGAAAATTTTACTTGAAGAGGGATTGGGACTCAGAGCAAGAATTTTAAATCTCAGTAGGATTAAGATATTAGTGAGCCACAAACACAGCTCCTAATTCAATGTTTCTGCAAAAGGAAAGCAAATTGATTCAGATGGGCTTTCTAACATTTTTTCTAACTTTTCAAGTGCCTTGAAAGTCTAAATTATATCTGCAGAAATAACCAAAGCTTTTGAGGGACCACCTCTCATGGAAAGTCAGACCCAATTCCCAAACATCCAAAATCTCTTTAGAAGAATTTGCTGAGTGATTGGAGTCACCTCGTGGTGGGTGCCCAGCTTCACACACCTCAGGGATGGCTCATTTCCAGGCAGGTTTGGACAGCTCCTACATCAAAACTGAGTTATTATATGAGGTCAAGAGCTGACCAGCCCAAATCCATGATGTTTAAAATTATAAATCATTAATGGCTTATTGAGCTCTTGCCCATAATCACACAGATCACTCAGGGTTTTGAAAACACCACCTCTTCTCCACATTAGCCAGTGGGCTCAGACCCATGCAGGTCAGTCCTCACACCTAATTTGCAGTGAAATGAGCCACACAAATGAGCCTCACCTTTCCCAATTCAGGTGCTATCCAAAAGTTGGGTGTCTAGTTTCAGCTCATCACTCAGATTCTTTCCATAAGAAATGGGGATAAGAATGGTAAGCTGATAAGAAAATGCAAGACCTTCTTAGAAGAGGTTGTATTGTCAGGTCCCCTTTTCAGTAAGCAAACATTTAGATTGGTCTTTTAACAAAAGTGGCTCAGATAATTGGGTTAAATTATCTTAACCATCAGCTTTTCATCACAGGGCCAAAGTCTCTGACAAAACTCCTGAAAAAATAAGAACTAAGAACTCTTGACAGTAATTTAATCTGTAAGGCAGAGCTTTAAAAGCTGAAGTGCTAATGCACTACTGGTTGTGCACATTTTAGATTTAGTCTCATTTGAAAAGTAATATCTTGATTTCCAGAAAGAAAACCTGATATTTGTTAAGGAATTTAATTATAATTACACTCTTCCTTATTCAGTAAATTTCCAGACCCCATAAACAGGCATTTAGTGTCACAGATACTACTGTTCTTTGCAGATGAAAATAAGGAAAGTTGAGATAAAAACTGAAGCACAAGGAGTTGAAAGTACATCTTGATCAGGGAGATTAGACAGAAATGACAGGGAGCTTGCATACTTGCAAGTACTTGGGCAGCAGACATGAGTTAAGATCAGGTCTGCTTCTGAGTCAGAAGCTTGTCCAGCACTTTGCAAAGTGGGATCTTACTGGACCCATTTCTGGAGATGAAGTATAAATAGCAGTGGATGCCAAAGGCCCTGGGTGCCTCTGACATGTGATATGTGCCTAAATCTCTTCCAGCAATTTAAAAGCAAAGTGATTAAACTGATAAAAATAACCAGTTCTAGTAAGATCTTAGAAAATAGAGTGTTCTACCTATGTCTGAAGAAAATGAGGAAATGAGTTTTAAGTGATGAATCTCTGAGTTTTACTTAACCTGAGATAAAAAATGTGGGAAAGCAAATGCAAACACAAAAAGAGGAGGCAGACAGGGCACTTCCTGGGTTGGGACTGTGGCACTGGTCTGCCCTAGCCAGGCTGAGGATTTTTATTCATGCTGTGCCATTAAAGGAATGACTCTCCCATTGGTTTGAGGGCAGTTGGCAGGTGCTGCAAGTTGGAGTGACACTGGAAGACATGAAAGCTTCTGGATGCAGGCAAATTTCAGACCACCACAATATCAGGTGTAGCACTCAAGGAGGACCATTTGTGGGCATCACCACAGTGACCAGCAACAAAAACATTCTGTGCTTGGAAAATGTTGTCTGAGCAACCTATAATGTTTAAAAAAAAGTACAGCACTAAAGGTGGGGGTGCATCCAGTGCAGGAGAAAAAAAATAGGACAAATAGAACAAATATTTAAAGCTGTTTTCTTTGTGAAGGAGAGGGAAAAGTCCCATCAGCACTTCAGAAATAAGAGGCCATGACCTCTTGAACCAGGATGAGTAAATCCTACTCAGCAAGGTAAGAACAAGCCTGGAGACACTTGTGCAGCCATCAGAGCCCACACCACGGGTAAGGAGAGCTCTCAAACATCTCTCAAAGCACTACAGCTCCTGTCACAGGCTCCAAGAGCTCCCTCTCCAAAATAACACATTTTCTGATGTAAATAGTATGATGAGAGGCTGCATGAGATCACTCAGAGACCAAGCAGAGTCACTCCCTCATTTTCATCAGCACTTCTGCAAACATCATCTAAGCTTTCCTGTGTCTTGAGACTCACTCTAGTCAGTGCCTATTCCAGAGCAAAATAAAACATGTTTGATAAGGACAGAAGAGCTGACAGCAAAAGTTATGAAAAGTGTTCTCTCAGCTCAATTCCTGCTACTGCTTTGGAAGATTTCCAGTCTGGTGTGATTTTCAGAGTGCCTCCTGGCCCATGTCTGATAATAAAACATTGATGGCCTGATGGCTCCACAACAGGAAAGCACAGAAATCTGTTCCTTTTCCTGATTTTATTGGGATAGAGTGTGTCTGCAGAGTGTGGAGATAATGCCCATAAAAAAGTACCTTGGCAAATCTGTACCACTGTCATAGTCACCTAATCTGAATTGTTGTACCATGATATCATCAGAACTATGAAAACAGGTGAGGTGGCAGCTGCAAAGTAAAAAGTGCTTCTGACAGCTGGAAAACATCCAGTCTTTCCTGCTGGAAAGATCTGAGACAAATCTATCCACTGCCAGTTTCATGGATTTCATGGGTACCCCAGAGTTTATTTTCCCACCTCAGCTGATGGTCTTGGTGTGATATGAGGCACAGCCTTGCTGCATGTCTTGTACACAAAGGGAGCCTTTTAAATAGTGTTTGCTCAGACCTCATCAGCACCTGCCATCTAATGCTCACTTTCAGCCACTTTAACTGTGTTCACAGGCTGCTGGTAAACATGCTGCTAATAGGTAGCCTTGTACAATCACTACCAAATGGACAGAAGAGCAAAGAATAAATAATTGAAAAAATTTGACACTGTCCAGGAAGGCCCAAGGATCTAAAGACCTTTTGCATTTTGGTATCTGAATCAGTAACTTAATGTGATTGTAACAGAGGATTACTGAATGTGTCTGAATAAATGTAGCTCTTTCATTTTACTGTCTTCTATCAGAGGAATCTGGCAAATGCTATTATTTATTATTAAAATAATACATTTCATTAGGTAAAGCTTCTTGGTTTTCTTGCAGAAGCAATACATTTGAGGCTTTTCTTACATGCTGTGGTGTAGCTAAAGCAGTGTCTTTGAGAACACTTGTTCCTCAAAAGACTGAAAACAGGAAAGTGAACCACACAAACCCAGGGCTGGATTGCAGGACTGTACCCCAAAGGGGAAGAGCACACAAGACAGAGCACAGGCAAATGTTAAAATCCAACAAATATCTGTAAAATCTCACCTGCACCATGTACCAGCACCAGAAAATGAGCATTATTTAATTTTCACTGAAATATAAGCAAACCTCTTACCAACATAGCCAGGAGTTCCACAGGCTGTGGACATCACATCTCCTTTACCCTCCATCTTCGACAATCCAAAGTCACTGATCATGATTTTTGACTCTTCATCCTGGCTGTAGTAAAGCAGGTTCTCAGGCTAGAAGGGAAAATAAGCACAATGAGTTTTGAGTATGTGAGTTCAGTAACAACACCTGTTGAACCATGCACTGCATTTAATACAATCCCTAGTCACACCATACACAAATATAAATTGGTTGCCTTAAGCCTAAAGAGTTGCTCTTAAAACATATATGGAGATCCTCTCCAGACTCCTGTATGGCAACAAATGGAAGATCCTGACACTCTGAGCTTTGAGCAACTTTCCTGGGATAACAAAATTCTCCTCTGGCACCTCAGATAAGGCTCATCCCTTACTTGTGAGATATGTCTGGTGTATGATCACTTCAGATGGTGAAACAGAAGGATTCATGTGAAAGCAAGCAAATATGGCAAATCCAACTAAAAAACTTTATGCAGAATTTGAAAAAAGAAAAAAGGAATAAGGAGGTATTAGAGGATTTTTGTGTCTTCTCCACTGGAAACAAACTGTTTTGAGAAAGGAAATGCCTTTACAGTTAACAGACTTGAAGCAAGGATATTTCAGCTAGAGCTGATTAGGAAAAAATGCTGAAGGAAAAATGTGCTATAGCACTAAGCACAGCAACTTGTTTATGGCAAGAGAAAACAAGGATCACTCCACAAAGCCCTGTGACTTTTTCTGCCACAGTCAGAGGGGTTGGAGAGCCCAACCAGCCTCCATCTGCTCCAGACAGTCCTGAACCCATGTGTTTTGAATGTGCTGCTGCTGCACAGCAAAGCTCTTGCTGGGTGCTGTGAGAGCCCATCTCTCCCCTACTTACATCTGGGCTCATCAGAGTCACATCTGCAGCCCTGAGCCTGGTGGCAATGGGCCCTGGACCTTTGGGTCTTCACCTATAGAAGTGCTGGGTACCCAATGTTTCCAAATAGCCTCGGGGGATTTTCTGCCCAAAGCTGGTACAAACTCTGACACGCAGCCTGCTGTGTGCTCCAGGAAATGTGAGGAGCAGCTGGGGCCACACAACATCCTCAAACTCCCTGGGACACATCCAGGCTCGGATTTGTAAGGAGGAGAAGCTGCAGTTTAGCAGCAGCAGCATCCATCTTCCCTTCTCCATCTGCTCTGGGGAAAGGGGGATGGAGGAGTGCAGGAGGGTGATGTCCCCACTCAGGAGGTTAAAGAATTTCCTGCCTCCCCAGCCCCAGCATTCAGTGATGGCTTTGTCCACAGGACTTGTGGAAACATGGGACACAATAGCCATGAGAGGATCTGCAAGCCCCAGCCTCAGCTGTGGGCCTGCAGGGCTGAGATAGAAAGGGAAATTATTCAGTTCCTAAAAATAAATATGCAGTTGTGCCATTTATGTTTCTTTCTCATGATAACTTGCAAGTCCAGTGCTTTAATTGGACTTTACAATGTTGAGGACTACAGTTCTGTCCTAGGCTGGAGTCACTCCTAATTTTTACTACTGCCTTTGTGATCTGCTGAGGGGTTGGTAAACTCAGAATTAAGGGAAAAGCAGTTATTTCCTAACAACTTCTACTAACTCACCTCAGGCTCCTACATCCTCACATTTATTTAGGCCAAGAAACCCACACATTTAAAAGTCAAACTTGTTTAAAATAATTGTTTCCTCAAGCTAGTTAACTCAAAAAGCATTAACAAGGTGGCTCTGTACCAAGTGGAGCTGCTTGAGCCTTTCAGTCCTTTTTGTGCAACCCGGACTTGCCCTGCACATCATCTGCTGCCAGCTCCTCTAATCTACTGCTGCATTACTTAGATCAGAGACTTGGAACCCAGATCTGCTTTTACCAACTACAGGAAAGCACTATTCTGATATCTGAATACACACATAATTACAATAAATAATTGTTATGGATGTTTCATGGGTTGTATTTTTGTAGAGTGCACTCTTTCTCAGAGTTTCATTTTGAACCTTACACTTAATTTGATATTTTGAGATCATAAAAAGCCTTATTATATCTCTGTTTTTCTCATCATGGTATGTTTTTGCAAACAGAAATTCTCAGCAGGTGTTCCCCATATACTGTATTTTATGAGTCATTTTGACAATTGATATGGTACTCACAAAAACCTGCAAACAAAAGAGAGAAAGATTAAAAGAGCTACTCTTTGCTACAAAATACCACTGGAGAAGATTGGTTTGATCTAAATTCAGCTTGGCCTTACATAAACTCTGAAATTAATTTTCATATGAATTTAATTCCCAAATCACCAGATCCTGTATTTTATTACAGGAACTTTAAAATAAGATTATTTTTTAAAATGAGAGGTATAACCTGCTTTAGATTATAAAGAGAAGTATATCAAGACCTTGTACAGTGGAATATCTGATTTAAGAGGTCTTGGACTTCACTCCAAAAATGCTGGTGGCAGAAGGAAGCCTGAAGTTATTTCCTAAAAGTTGAATTTGAGAGCAAGAGGGTAATTTTAAAATACAGCACTTCCATACTGAAATTCTGTGGAGCTCTTATAAATATGAAAATGTTTCTATGCACTTCAGCATAAGTGCAGGAAATGAACAGGAACTGAGGGCAAGATGTGGAGACTGCAGGAGATGGAAGCCTCACCAGTGCCTCCTCACAGGAAACCCATTATTTGGGACTGTCTGGACTGGACTGCAGTGCCTCTTGACTCTATTAATGTTCATTAAGCCTTTTTATAAGGCTTATATAAGGCTCACAACATGTAGCCAAATTCCACTCTTTACAGGGGAAAAATACAGGCTCTGCCTCAACATCCAAGGAAACTCCTGTTCAGAGCATCCCTCCAAAATACAGCCAGAGGTGTTATTTCCATCACTGAAATCTTCATTTCTGGCAGCAAACTTTGGCAGAATTAAGTAGCTCAGGAACAGAACTCACAGTTTTGTTTTGAAATTTGTATCTTTTTTCTAGTATCTCCTGTTAATTTATTATTTGAAACATGAAAGTGCTATCAAGTCCAAGCTTTTCTGCTTGTCTTAATGGCAGTTTAAAATATTGGAAGAAAGCAATAAAACAACAATGTTTAGGAGTTTTTTAACCTGAGAAGCTGAGAGGTTTAGATGTGATAATATGGTGCAGCTGAAAGGAAAACCATCTAAATATCACCTTGGCACACAATGGTCCTTAGAAGAATCCTTGCTGTTAACAGTGTCTCCAGGAACACTGCTTCAAATGATAGGAAACCACTCAACTTTCCTCCACTATCATTACCAGTTATTATTAAATAAAGGTAAATATAGCAGAGGAAACCTGCAAAATGCTTTATAGCAGTGAACACACCTCAGCTGAGAGGGGTTTTCTGCCTTAATGTGACATTTTGGGTCTGAATGGCCTTTCCTCACATCATGTGTGCAAAACTCCCACTGTAACCGAGTGCAGAGTCCCCATTAAAACCACCCAGGGAGGCTTTGGAGCATCTCTGCTGGGCTAGAGCCAGTGCCCAGGTGCCAGGGGGCTGTGCCATACCTTGAGGTCCCTGTGCACGATGCCCATGCGGTGCAGGTAGTACACAGCGTCCAGGACCTGCCGGATCAGCGTGCTGGCGTCCTTCTCCGTGTAGAACCCCTTCTCCACAATGCGGTCAAACAGCTCTCCCCCAGACACCCTGCAAGGCACAAGGGCAAGCAGGAGGGTCAGCATGGCCTTTGCAATGCCCTTCCTGTGTCATTAAAGGGTGGCCAAGGTAGCCAGAGCAGATCTGCCTGCGGCTCTGGGGCTCCCCCTGCCCAAGGAGGGCCAGGAATGGAGAAGGGTCTGGAAGGGAAACCTTTGTGTAGGGGTCAGGTCAGCCTGGAGAAAACTGAGGGGAGACCTCATTGTGCTCTTCATCATTCTCATGAGGGGCACTGGAGGGGCAGGCACTGATCTCTTCTCTGGTGACAGTGACAGAACCCAAAGGAATGGCCTGGAGATGAATCAGGGGAGGTTTAAGTTGCATATCAGAAAAAACTTCTTCATCCAGAGGGTGTTTGAGCACTGAACCAGGCTCCCCAGGAAAGTAGCCACAGCACCAAACCTGGCAGAGTTCAAGAGCATTTAGACAATGCTCTCAGCACAGGGTGTGATTGAGGTGTCCTGTGCAGGGACAGTTGGACTCAATGATCCTGATGGGCTCCTTTCACTACAGTGTATTTTATGATTCTATGAATTGGGTTTGATTTTCTCCAAGGACTGGTCAGGTTATAATGGAAAATAAAACCCATCACACATCAGGGAGTGGTCAAAGACTCACTAGCACTTGCAGAGGGAATCACAATCATACCCCAGCAGGAGCCAGGGGAGCAGACTTTCCATGCTGTCCCACCCTAAAGAACTTTGCATAGGCAGTTCCATCTGCTAGTGCTGGACCACTCCTCCAATGATCCCTTGGGGTTCTCTTTTCACTCCACTGACCAAGGCTTGGGGTTTGCCCTGGAGGAATGGTCCCATTCTTTCCCCACAAGCTAAATGCATTCAAGAGTTGCTGCCATTACCTAGAGAGCATTAGTTTATTAAAGGAGCCTGCTTTTAAATTTTAATGTAAAAGCATTAGTTTATTAAAGGAGCCTGTTTTTAATTTTAAATGCTCTCAGAGGTCCCCTCCTTTACTCACACATGTATGTTCATTTATCTAAAGTCACAAACTCTTTAGGCAGAGCACAGCCCCTGCCTGCAGTGGTAGGAGACAGTTATTGATGAGGAGCACAGATTATCAGTGCAATTAATCACCAGATGGCACAAATGAGGAAAGGATTCCACAACTCAAAGAGGAAAGAAAATAAAACCTTGACATCCCACTATTTAATGTCTGCTGTATTGCACTTTTTCCCTGCCTTGCTAGAAATAACACATTCTGAACCCAATCTTAAATAAAGAATGGCACATTAAAACTCCCTGGAGAAGTATCTGAGGAAACAAAAGAGGAAAGAAACGTCTGAGTAATTGAAATAATAAAACTGTCAGCAAAAAACTACCCTACTAGGGTAAATAAAAGATTTCCATTTTAGCAAACAAAGCCTATTAAAAAGTAAAATGTATACGATATGTTTCTTCAGCAAGTTGCACCACTTAGCATATCATAAATAGCACAGTAAAACTTTCTTTAAAAACAAACCTAATAAAGAGAAAATAACAAATGATTACAGTCATTAAATGCATATGGACTGAGAGCTTGCCATTGCATGAACACTAGGTAATTCAGCCACTCCAGGCAATAATCTGCTTGAATAATAACATGAAGTCACTTCCTAGGGAAGTTTGGAGCCTGAATGGGAGAGAATGCTACCACTAAAAATGAACACATTCAGCTCTGAAAATTAAAAGCAACCTTGGAAGAAAAAGAAAAGAAAGCAGATAATCCTTCTATTAAGTGCTAGGCAAACAAAAAAAACCAGCTTACTAACATATTGTCACTAAATTGAAACTGCAAGAGAGGTGAAATTCACCCAGGGTCTGAAGTCCACCAGCAGCCTAAATTAAATCCCTTTCTTTTCCTTCTTTTAGTTTCTCAAAATAGGAGCTGTATTTCACACATATATTATAGATTTATTTATAATACATATTTATATCTATTAGAATTCATATATGCATATGTGTGAATACACAGAGTGTTGCTCCAAGCCCCTCCTGGCCCTGCAGCCCCTGCCCAGCCCATCCTGTGCCCTGCCAAGGGAGGACAGACACCTCACCCTCACTGAAGGCAGATACAACCTTACTGAATATGGCTCCTATTAGCTGACTGTATTTTGTATTTCCCTTGTAATCCCTTTGTTTCCTGTGGATTTATTGCACTGAAAATTAAGTCCACACAGTAATTAATATCACTGAATACAGTACATCTCCCCATGAAAATGCAGTGTGTGCTGTTTTGCAGTTTCATACAGTTACTTTTGTTATATTCAAGCAATGGACTGCTTTAGTAGATACCAATTTATATCACATGCTTTCCTGCACAAGGAAATTCTCCTTTGATCTTTGCAGAGAGTATATGTCCACAAAATATTTTTCACTAAATTGACAGAATTTCCGTCCATTCCAGCTCACTCCCCGCCCCTCTTAAGCCTCATTCCTTAATTGAAAGCTTTTCTTAGTTAGATTTAGTCCAGTGGATCTACTGTACCCGGGCTCAATCTGTTTATAATTTTATTTCAAAACACGGAAAATATTTGCAACCTCTTAAAGGATGCACTGCAAGCCAGAGCTTAATCCAAGCACTCAGGAGGAGCAGCCCTGACATTTGCAGGCACCTGCTTATTGAGAATGTTGACAGCACCCCAGGCACATGCAGAGACCCAAGGTCTTTGTTTTTAGTGTGGTAACTCTGTGTTATGGTGCATTTCATGTTTGCCCTCACCTCTGGAGTCTCCTTGCTGTTGGGAAGACTCCTGGCTGAGCCCCACCTCCCTGGGATGCTCTTCAACCAGCACTCAAGGCCATGGCTACTTTCCATATGGAGCTTATGTCCCTATGGGTTTTCCCCTCCAGGACAGGGTTAACTCAACTGTAGTGCCATTGGGAATGCTGCTCCCTGCACAGTGCCTAAGTCAGTGCTGTTACAGGAGCAAACCAGCTGTGGGAGAGCATCTGAGCTCTAAACTCATGGTGGAGATGTAGTCTGCTGGTCTTGATCCCAACCCCCTCTGCCCTGCTGAGATGGGACATGGCATCTGTTCTGGGCACTCACAAAGCACTGCTGCAATTTGCTGCAGCCTTTAATACTCCAGAATAATTATTTTCTTTTTAATGGCACCATCCAGCTTTGCCCTCTCTATGGCAATTTTGAGGCAGAATTGAAACTGAAGGCAGTAAAAGCAGAATTAGGTCTTTGTTTTAAAGGAATTCAAGACAGAATTTTCTGCCCAGAAAGAGAGGGTAGGGGGGATTTCTCATTAGTGGAAATTAGAGAACTGCTCCTGTCTTGCAGCTGGCACTGGCTCACGGAGCTGGACACACAAACAGCAGCAAAAGGAACCTTTTTCCCCTGGTGATTTCAATCTTGGTTCCCAGCAAAGAAAAAGTCAAAGAACAACTAGCCAAGTTCAGGTACTTGAAAAGCATTTAACTCTGGAGCAGCTCAAGTGTCACGCTGTGATCCAGAGTAGCATCAGCCCTGACCAGGGACTGAGAGTTGGGAAAAACTCAGCAAAGCAGCCACAGCTGCCTCTTGTGAATGGCTGTGTCTGCTGGGACTGCCTGGGTGGAATGTGTGTGCCTCCAGCCCTTGGTCCTTGCTCAGCCACTGAGCAGTTTCTTTTCCCTGGTTCTCCAAGCAGCACAGGAAAATCCCAGCACTTGGAGAAGGAGCTGAGCCAAATGTCCCTTGTGGCACATGGACACCCCAGCATATGCCTTGCCTGCCTCCAGCAACAGGAAACAATTTCAAAATAATGGCCAGAAGAATAATTTAGTTTAGAATGAAAAAACCACAACCAAACCCTGCCATAAATATGACTACTTTAACTCCTGCTACATCCTTTACCCGAGGCTACATGCCTTTAGTATATATTACTGACTAATCACATGAAAAATGCCAGAACAAATATTCCAGGTGAGAGGAAATAGGATTTGAGGGGAGGCCCCACCAGTGCCCAGTACAGGAGGTGGTCACTGCCCTGATCCTGCTGGCCACTCTGTTTCTGGTACAGGCCAGGATGTAATTCCATTACCCAGTTTGAGGAGGGACAGTAGAACCCACCTTGACCATATGATAAAAGGGACATTATCTGCAATTCCACTGGGGAAACACAGATTGCACTCTGTTTCCAGGGTTTCCTGAGAAAAAAGCTTCTGGATCTCATGTTTCATTAAGGGGACTTCATGTATGGATCATGCAGATGATACAAACCTTTCAGAGGACCTAGCCTGGTGATGGAGTTTGCAATAAATTCCTACAGTTACATATATAATATTTTATTTTCCTGACTGGATTTGGGGGTTTTGCTTCTTGTTTCTTCCCAGTTTGATGTTCAAATGCAGATCTAAACCTCCGGCACAAGCTGCCATGCTGCAGCTTTTTTGAAAATACCAGTGGTTTTGTACATGAATGAGCTATCTTGTTAATTGGACTCTCACTGTTGGCTGAACACTCTGCACAGACAGCAAGAAAGGAGCTGAAAAACCTTGCAATGCTCATTAGAGGCAAAGGAGAGGTCACTCCAACAGTGTCCTACCCCAGAATCTGTTCAAGGATTGGTGTCAGTCCTTGACACTACAGTTTCCATATTTGTGCAATTTCTAATTTACAGATGTAACTTGTGAGAGATGAGGAAACATTTCAGCATTATTATTACACCTTCCCTTTACATTAACCCATTTCACCATCAGTTCATCAGGAAAGAACCAAACTAGCAAACAAAAAGAAAACTGCCCATGCTGCAGGTAAAGAGAAAGGGCATTATCAACCTTTTTTTCCAAAACATCCAATTCCTCTGCAGCACCATCAGGAAAGCAGAATGTGCAAAGTTTCAGAGAAGTAGTCTGACTAAAAATGAGAATGAAACAAAAGCTCCCTTGTAATTTAAGGCCCCTAAACTCATAAACAGAAAACAAGAGCCCATCTCTCTGAATTTCTGCTGTTTTTGCCAGCAGAGTGAAACCTGCACCCACACATTGCAGGTCATGGTACCAGATACCAGACTGGCACCTCTCTGGGGGTGCCTGGTGGGGGACATCTCTACATATGTTAGCCTTCAGGCAAATAAATGCATCAATAAAAGAGCAAATAAACACTGGAATTAAAAATAAGTTAGTAATATATTAATGTATTCATGTTACCCTTTCTTTCTACCAGTGGGACTGTCTATGTGTACAGATAAATTTTCTCATTTCTTCACCCCTGCATCCCCCACTGTTACCGAGTGTAGGAACCCTTCTGCTTGTTTTAGGAGCTTCAAAAATAACTTTGAAATATCACTTTGACTTCTTTGCCATTTGGTAAAACATTGGTGCTTTTCTGCCTTTTTTGTACTACAGGCTGGAATTCCTGTGGACCATTTACTGCTTGACAGTTTAATTGCTTTTTATCAGGAGTCTTATTGATGAACTCATCAGTGGTGGATTTACATGAAGAATCCCAGCAAAGCTATTCAGAGCCTGTTGGCTTTTCCCTCCAGAAGGGTGTTAAATTCACCTGATGCTTTCATGCAGTTCAAGTCATGGTCCATTCTCCATTGGACAAGTCACCAAAACACCATACATCATGCTGTATGTATGGTAGAAAAATCACCCTGCAAAGGTAGACACATCCCTAATACTGTTCAAACTTGCACATTAGGGATGCTAAACAAAAAGAGGACTGATTTCATAAATTGGAACAAGAGGCCTCCCAGGACAGTATGAAAAGTAAGTTAAATATGAGCACTACATTATAATTGTGAGCAGCTTATCGATCAGAATTACACATGCACAGTTTCCTACAATATAAATCAGAAAGAGCACAGAACTCAGCATGAAGCTGAAGTGTGACGGGAGATAAGAAAGACTGAAGGGACTATTCCTGAGAAGTTCTGCCTTTGAGTATTACATTTCTCTAGTGAAGGAATTCTTATTAACACAAATACCTCCATTTTTAAAATGTATTTTGTTTTTAATGGGGGGCTTTTCTGTTTGGCTTTAAATTTCCTCTGCATTGTGAAAAATGCATGAGAACCAGAAAGCAAACATGGCCAATGTGGTGTTTGAAAGGAAAGAGAAATTGGCTGCCCTCATCTCATTGTTCAAATGAAGCAACACATAAAAGGAAAATGAGTAAACAGATTAATAGATTTTAGACCCAGAAAGGAACATTATGATTATTTAGTCTGACCTCTTGCAAACCGAAGTACGTGATGAAAATTCTCCTTGCACCCATAATCTAGGGTGTTAATCAGGCAGGGACAGATATTGCTACAGAATTACTGTATGGCCTACAGAGATTTGCTTTATACAGTAAATATGTCAGAAAACTGCCCTGACTTTCTCATTTGCAGCACATCACAAAATATACAGCTTGAAAAAGGCGAGGACTTTCCTTGTTATTGTATCTTTAAATCACCCAGCTTAAAATCTGCTGGTAACATAAATAGATGCTCCAAGGCCACCAAAAAAAGGACACAGGATTAGTTTTGGCTTATTTTTCTAGAATGCAGGTGTGTGCATATGGCAGGAAGGGATGGATAAGTGTTAGCACCCTCTTGTTTGATAGTGCTGTTCAATCATAAAATCGTTCAGGCTGGAAAAAACCAACAAGAACATCAAGTACAGCCTTTGACTGAACACCACCATGCCCACTAAAATATATCCTGAAGTGCTACATCTACTCCCTTTTTGAACACTTTCTGGGATGGCAACTCCACCACTTCACTGGACAGCCTGTTCCAGTGCTTGACCCCCTTCGAGCAGAGAAAATTTTCCTCATGTCCAACCCAAACCTTCCCTGGTGCAACATGAGGCCACTTCCCCTTGTCCTATCAACAATTTCCTTGGAGAAGAGATCTCACCTCATTACAATCCTTCCAGGTTGTGTAGAGAGAATGTAATGCAACATTTCCATCGTATTTATTCTGTTTTTTCAGCCCTTTCACCCCTGTGGTGATGGCTGCTCCAAAGGGCTGCTTCCCACCCTGAGGGATTGTTTTGGAAACAATTGGGCAAAAATGCTGTGGCCACTTCTCTGAACCAAACTGAGCAAACTAACTAATTTTCCACTCACATTAAAAGTTTTATGTGACATTTGCTGAGTAGCTGTAGTGAGGCTGTGCTTTGGAGAACAAACTTGTTTCCACTGGGGCAAGACTGTTAAGTCTCTGGAAAGCTCTGCTCAGGGATGTAATACAGTTTGGCAGTTAAAATCTTTGGAGAAAGCATTTTCCTTCACAGAATCCCTACTGCAGAGATCTTTTGAGGTCTACGATTCTTCAAGGTCAATGCTGTCTTGTTTTATTCAAAATTTTATTCCACATTCAGAGATCCAACATTATATTAAAAATTTCCCCTGGTCCCATCAGCTGTAAAAAGTGTGACAGAACCAAGGGCAACCAAATGACAAAGGACATCAGGTTTTTAAGTCTTTTGTGATTAGACTGTTGTGAGTGACAGCTTATGACAGCCCTTCAGAAGCCAGCAGCCCACTTGCCCCTATGCATGCTCATCCCCCCAGGCAGTGGTGCATGGGGGTGATGTGGGACCTGCCAGTAACAGCAACACTCCCTCAGTGCTGCCATCATTACAAGGCACAGGAAAAAAAACCACCATTCTGTCTTGGGTTGCAATAGAGGATGTGGCCAGAAATGTGTATTCTATCACCATCTGTTGAAGCCGGGTGGGGCAGTGACCCTTATCACCCGTGGGACATATTATCTGCTAATGGGCCATCTTTAAACCAGCTGGGGCAATCATCTTTATCTTTTCCACAGCCCATCCTCCCTCCAGGAAGATATCATCTGCTGTTAATGGGGCATTGAGTCCCACTGTATGACTGATAAAATTACATCATCCCACTGGGAGATGCTCCAGCCAGGGGGAGGAGCCAAGCCTTTCCTACCTAGATAGAAACTGAGATTTGGAACACCAAGGTACCTTCTTTCCACTGGATTCCAGAGGAACACCGGACCTTTCCACATCATCACTTCATCTCTGGACCTTCAGAGGAAAACTGCACCTTCTACAGGAGCACTGCTCCAGCTGAACCACACCTGCCACTGCAGGAGCATGCAGCCACCATGTCATGGGACTGCTACCTGACTGATGGCGTGTCAGCTTGTATTCTGTCAGTGTTTTGGGGATTGTTTGTAATACTGTGTTTCTATTTTAATTTTCCTAGTAAAGAACTGATATTCCTAATTCCTATATCTTTGCCTGAGAGCCCCTTAATTTCAAATTTATAATAATTTGGAGGAAGGAGGTTTACATTTTCGGTTTCAAAGAGAAGCTCCTGCTTTTATTGGCAGACACCTGTCCTTCAAACCAGGACATGCTTCCACCGAAAACATCACCATGCAGTCAAATCCTAAGAAATATCATAGCAAAATTTCATGTTCCCAGCAGTCTGCTGAGGTCTGCAAACAGCAGGATGTGCAGAAGATGGGCACATCCTTTTTTTCACTCTTCTGAGCCCCTATAGTTTGACTGGCACCTCCACAAGAATCAAGGAATCATCCCAGGATTAGCAGGTTGATCACACTCAAGTGGGATCCTTGTACTTTGAGAAAGGAGCTGTGGAGGGTGATGAAACACTGGCACAAGGTTGCCCAGACTGGTGTGGATGTCCCATCCCTGGAAACATTAAAGTCACATTGGACAGGGCTCTGAGCAACCTGGAAACTGTCCCTGCTCCTTGCAGGAGGGTTGGACTGGGTGAGCCTTGAGGTCCCTTCAAACCCAACCCAAATCCATGATTCTATGACAGAGGTTGGCACTTCAGCCTGTTTATCTTCATGGTTCTGCATTAAATGGAAAGGTAAAGCTGAAGCTTAGCAGTGCTGACTTTTACCTGTGTCCATCAAAACTTTGATATCCCTGCAAACAATGCATTCACCAGTGAAAAAACCAGCATTTTAAAAAATGTCATTAAAAATACACAGTATGTATTAAATAGCTCAAAAGCATGGTTTTAAAAGAAGAAATTGCTCACTGGTTTATTCACTTCTTTCTGTGGGATGTCAGTAACTCAGCCCACTCTTGCTAGTTGTGTGTATGTGTGTGTATACATAGATACACATGTGATCTTGTTGCCTCAATCTTTTTCACTTTGCTTCTAGGAAACAGAAAAGTACAGCTCTGTAGACAAACCACTGCTCAAAATACATTTTCCAGTATCTGAGGGCTGGAACAATCTATTTCCTAACTGCTGTCTTATTCCTCCATAAAATAAGTGGATAGTTAAAATCTGGAGGAGATTCCTCACCTGACAACAATTTAAAACTAAGGTCATGTTTCAGCACTAATAGGTTTGGTTTATTTTCCTTTTGACTTGTTTTCCAGTGGAAACCAACCTCAATGTCCTGCCAGCATTAACTACAAAGAACAGACCTAAAAATAATGAAAACTGATGCAACTGAAAACAGATACTGTAAATTACACAATATATAGTAAACCATTTTGAAATATAAGGTGAATGCAGCACTGAGAATTGTCCTAAGTACCAAAAAGGAGCACAGGAAAGTGCAATAAAGTCAGCTCTCAGCTGCAGCTTTAATAACCCGGATTTTCAGTGAAATACATTTAACAGAAATTTAGGGTGATGTGTATATTCCTTTTTCTGAGACTGACCTGTTTTCCACTTGCATTCTCACAAGTAAGTTTGCAGGCAGATGTCATCGTAGAAATAGCCAATGTAAAGATAGTATTGACTAATACTTGTCTCAGTGCAGAAAGAGCTTTGAAGATTCTTTTATCCCCAGTATCTCACACAAATTCTATCTTTTTTTCAGCTTATCTGTAGGATTTACAACATTGAGCCATCCCTTTGTTCTAGAGAAATACAACCCTGGAAAATTTATTTTTAACCCCCCCCCCCCCCCCCCCCCGCCCAAAAAAATGCTGTCAACTAGTCAAGATATATTGTTGCAAATATCAGCTTGCCAAGCGGTTTGTTGAAACAAAAAATTGGGAGCTAAATATTAAAACCAAACAGACTAACTTAAGTTATATAGGTATCTCGTTTTATCAAACTGTTGCAACAACTATATCTACATTTAAAATGTCATTATTATGCTCTCCAACTTTTGAGTGCCAAGAAAGCTGCAGAGAATTGATAAAGAAAGCTTCAGAATTCTAATTGCTTATAATGAAGTATTTCTTAAGAAATGTGCAAGTAACTCAAGTACGAGCAAAAACCCATTTTATTCTATAAGCACTATTTTAGATTATACAATTTCTAAAAATATCAGGAAATACATATCGGAGTAGAAATATATGTTGGAGTTATCAGGAATAATTCCCTGAAACACTCTGTGGCCATGAAAAATCAAACAGAAGGTTTAGGAGAAAAATGAGTGCAAAACAGAAAATAATTTGTCCACCTAAACATTCATGGAACACTCCTCCTTTCAATACTTTGACAAAATTAATCTCATCAAATCTTGCAAGTCTAGACAATAAGCACCTGTATAAGAGCTACCACACTCCTCCAGCCAGCACAAGGAAGGAAGCATGTCCAGGGTGTGAGGAGCAGAAATGTTCATTTCTGTGTTCATTTGGACAAATCCCACCTTGATGATCTTTATAGGAAGAGTCCTCAAGATGCTTTGGCCAAAAGCATAACCAAACTTGGGGAAGTACAGAGAAGAAAAGCAAGCAGGACCAGAGAGCTTCTCTGTGAACAGAGAGATGTGTTTTACAAAGAAAAGAGATGGCAGAGGAGAACACTCTACAGAATCATCATAGATCCAGAGAAAGATGGAGTTATTTAGGCTGGAAAAGACCTCTAAGATCACCAAGTCTGACCATTAACCCAGCACTGCCAAGTCCATGACTAAACCATTCATGAGAAGGATGGAGCATGGACAAGAGAAATATAAAGAATTATTTCACACCAGAGATGAGAAATGGGGGACCTAACGGAATTAGCAGGTGGTGGATTTAAGACAAAAGCCTTTGTCATCTGAAGAGCCATCCTGGAACAGATGAATCTTTGGTATGACCCAATAAAACTGCACTCATGTTCTTATGCTTGTGCTCATCAAATTAATTATTGAATTATTCACTCAGCTCTGGTCTGAATGTGCATACCTACATTAAGGGAGTCTTTTGATTCATTCACTTAAAATCAAATATGACAGATTCATAGATTTTAAAGCCATTATGATAATCTAATCTGACCCCAGACAAAACAAAGACAGTACAATTTTTGCCTCTGATCCATTGCTCCTGGCTGGACAAAAGACTATCATTTAGCAGTGTAGACAGGCTTGACTTAGAAGATACCACTAATCCCTTGTCTGCTTTGTCCAGTAGTTAATTACACACACTGACTAATTACACTGAGGTTTTTTTTTCCAATGATAATTCCATTTGTTTTGTCACTGGAACCCCTTTCTGTAGACTCTTTAGCTGTACTAGGGAAACTTCACTTAGGTCTTGGTAACCTCATTCTTTTTTGCTTCTATCTGAAGTTTCTCCCCAAAATTGTTATATTCAACAGCCACCTGAGAAGGTATCCATTGAGAAGAGCTAACTAGAAGCTGAGTGATGCTCATTTCCAGTTCTCCACTTGGAATGTTAAATTACCATGTTAAGTAACTTCATTTACATATGCATCAAAAAATGAACTAACTGTTCCTGCACAGGATATTGACCTACTAGGTACCTGCATTTCAGAATTGAATCAAATAATCTAAACAGAATATAGTTTCCAATTACTCACTTCTCAATATCATTTAATCACTCTGCTTGTGAGTTTATCTCACTGCTGTTCAATCAAGATATTCTTGTTTTACACAGTGAAGAGTGAATTTCTGCAATTTTGAGTGGTGTAGAGACACATTAATCTAGGTTTTTACAGCTTGGATGAAATACCAGCTAAATAAAACTTACATGACTGTAAAGAGCAATATTGTATATTTAGCCAGTAAATTCAGTTTCAAGAAGGCACTTTGCAATCTCACTGAAAGAACGGGAGAAAAAGGTATTGAATTTGGAAACCTGAGGATTGTACATAAATGGATTAATCTCCTGCCCAGTCACCTCTAAAGGACAGTGGGCGAGGATGAGCCACACACAGAGCCAGATCAGAGATGTCAAAAGCAGTTTGTGGCAAACACACTGGTCTAAATCCCACTGCAACCCACGACTGCTGAGCTCTCCTTGATGGGTCCCACCTGAGGCTTTCCCCTACAGATGAACCCCAGTTTTTCACATCACTCACTCCTTCCAGCTCCCTCTGTACAAAGCCTGTGGGTGGGTTCATGATGCTGCTTGTGCATTGCTGAGGGGCAGGGACTGCACAGGCTACTAAAGCTCCATGTTTATTTGCAGATGGCCAGCTGCCCTCTCCCATTAACAACAGCTAATTTCCAAGCTGAGCCTTTGCTCAGATAAGGCACAGCAGGGACCAGCAGGACCCTCTGATTTATTGTGGTTTGGATGGAGGGTGGGCAGCACAGATATTCTCTCACGGCCTTGAGGGAAGATTTATGATGTACAAAAGAGGCAGTTTCTTAAAAAAAAAAAAAAAAAAAAAAAAAAAAAAAAAAAAAAAGGCATCTGCTCCTAATTCTCGATACTCTCAAAAAAACCCCCTCAGAATTCAGGCATGTGAAACAGGATGGCTCATGTGATTTCTGCTCTTCAGCTGCCATGGGATGAGCTCCTCAAGGAAATGCTGTCCATGGCACTCCCAGGAGAGATGGGAAGAATGAGGCACGATCAGCAGCAAATGAAATACAGGCAAACCTGGCCAGCAGAAAGAACAGCCTCCAAAACTGCTGGGAAATCATGAGGGAAACCAGCTGGGCATGGAGAGGGCAGAAAGGGAGATTCTGCCAACCTTGCTCAGTCTGTGTTGGCTGCCTGGCACTAAAACCAGGTACCATAGCCACAGATTTACTGCTTTTATTCTGTGCAATAGCTGAATTTACTGCCTTTAGAAGGAAATAAACCCCAGCCTTCCAGGAAGGCAAGTATTTGTTAAAAGGTCTAGTAGGAGCAGAGCTCACAGAAGAGAAAGTTTCCAGAATGTCCTGCATAACACAAATGTGCCCCAGGGTTTATTTTAATCATTTTTCAATTATTGCCTTGCTGGTGTCTGTTTTAGTCCAAGCCACGGAGATGTTTCTAATGGAAATCATCAATTCATCACAGAGGCAATTTCCAAGAATATAATCACAGAGATGAAAACAGACACATGCTTGTGCTAATAATGAGGACTATGGAAAAAATGGGAAGATTTTATGATTCTGTTATTTTTAATGGCAGCTATTTGCTCCTGTGTCTTAACAAACCAGGCTGGACTACTGCCAGGTATTCTGGTTTTTACTGGGACTGTCCCTTGGCCTGGGGAGAGATTTTAAATATCCATTTATACATTATTGCTCCAAGGCTGCCATTTATTCTAACACTTTACATTTTCCTTGACACAGAAAATGCAAGGCTCCAGCTATTTCTTCGTTAATCAGCACAAGGAGCTCCACAGTAATTTTATTTTCAAGACAGAAGAGTGAATCGATGCCAAGAAGCCAACCCTCACAGGTCATGCTCAATATTTTAGGAGTTTGTGTTACAATTGCCTTGTCTATTTCTGTAATAATTTTTAATGGATGGATTAGTGACAAGCTGTAAAAGCTTATGTTTGTGAAAAGTAAATCCATGATTGATATAACAAATAATCAAAGTTAGCTGGGAAAATGAAGAAAAGCTTAACCAGACTGTCTCACATGCAGAAATCTGTGGGAGCTACATCCACCACCAAAAGCCCAACACAGGGCTGTTCAAAGAGTCTTCTCTGTCCTACAGCAAACACCTGGGTCATCTGCTGGGGCAGGGCACAGTGACACTGCTGCCAATCCCACAGGGCAGCATCCTAAAAATCCCTCTCCCAGGAGTGGCACTCCAAAGGAAGCTCCTGGTAAGCCCCACCCCGAGGCAGAGTGGTCAAGACATGGACACAATTCCTATCAGGTTCCCCAGCCTCCAAAGCATCCAACAGGATCATCCCAAAGCCTCAAAGAAATCTGGTTGATGCCCCCTGTTAGCCAGGCTCTGTGCCAAGTTCTTCCTTGAGCCCTACCCTGGGGATAATATAGGATGCCATTTGCCCATGTTTCACACTTCATACTTACACTGCCCTGTAAAATCCCATTCCTTTGGTCAGTATAGGATCTGTTAAGATCCTGGGCACTCCTGCTGACAAAACTACATGACTTTATAATGCCATGGATTCAGCAGTGATTTAAAAAAATAAGTTTATAATCTTTCTTTTCCATTTTGCAGGGATACTCCTAGGCCCTGGACTATCCCCATATCTCCAATCCTGGCTCCTAAGCATCTGCTGTGTATCTTAAAAATACAGAAATGTGGAAATTAAAATCAAAACCTCCTCCTCCATCCCAAACTGATCAAACCTAAAAAATAATCTAGCAAATATAACCCTGGGATGTGTGATTTATACACTAAGAACATTAGGGAGTTAATAAAATGGATGGACACAGGATTGGTTTTTTCCTAATACGGTAGTCAAAGCACATAGCAAAAACTCATGGACAAAAATGAAATGCAGACTTTGGCTACAGGGCTCATCAGCCCTGCACAGCAATCCTGAGTGTCCAGATTTTGGCAACAGCATCTGAAAAATGATGCCCACTGCACTTGGTGAAAAATAACACTAAAAAAAATAACACTATTTAAACTTTTTTTGAAAAAATAATCTATGCCCTGTATGTGCATATAACCCATGAGAGAGCTTTCTTATGGTCCTTATTTTAGTCAAGCTGTTGCCTCTCTCCTTGGAGGGAACCTGCACACTGATGCACAAATATTAGAATAAAATTATCAGTGCAACTGCTTTTCTGCACAAGAGGGATTCAGAGATTGAAAACAGAAAATGGTTTTAAGAGTCAGTGCTCTCATTCCAGGCACTGCCAAGCAGGCACCATGCATTCAAGTCAGTGAACTCCTACTCTGCTGGTCCAAAGAAAGAGAACAAGACAAAATGGTAAGAGAGTGAATATCCACAGCTACATGCTGTGACTTCTCGGCAATCTTTGGTTGCCTGTGTACCAAGCAAAGTTTCACTAACACCAGACATGACAAAGAAATTACTATTACTGCAGTATTTACATCTGATATTCACAATATGAAAGCTTCCACACAACCCCACAATTCCCCCCAGAATTCTGGTGCCAGTGGATGGGAAGTGTGAGATATTCAGGGTCACTGCACTCCTGTACAAACAGAAAGGCCAAGGCAAGACTTCACCTTGGGGATCTGCCTTTAACCTTTGCTCTGCCACACATTTCCTCTGCAACCTTGGGCAAGCCTGTGAAGGGTGACTCTCAAAAGAGACTTAGATCCTTGGAGAGGGAATTTTGGATAACCCAGGTGCTGCTGCTGGCAGGTCAAGGTGTGACAACTGTGAGCAGCAAAGCTCCTCTTGTGACTTGAGGCACAAGCTCTGCCCCTGTTCCAGAGAAGAAGAGAGAAGAGGGGAACCAAGTCAATAGATCCAGCTCTTGGAAAGTGCCATAAACCACAGGATGTTTTCCATACTTCCTTCTGAAAATATTCCACCTCTCAGAAAATAACTCAAGACTCCCTCAGCACCATAACACTTTCTCAGCACCGTGACTGCCATGGTGATGCCAATGTCATGGAACAGTAACAGGGCCCATTAAAGTGAATGTCAGTTGTTCCCTTGACCTTTGTAGGGAGACAGATTAATCCCTTTAAGAAATATGTTCACATCCTGTCATGTTTTTATGAGATGGTAATCTTAGTCCACGTCTTCCACAACTAAAGGAAAAGTCGCCATGCTGAATTTGCCTTGCAGCCAGAGTTTGTCCATCCCTCCAGCAGGAAAACCAGGTGTATTTATGCAATGGAAGAAGCCATTCCCTCTCATCATGTGTTACAGACCAGTATGGAAAACAGATTTCACACTGATGATTTATAAAGTGCTTTAGGCAGCCCTTAAATAATGAGTTATAGCCAGGTATGAACATCCAAAGCACTGATGAAAACGCTCTCCTGCTCTTGCTGTGTTATTTCTGCTGCTCTAGTTGCAAGAGCTCAGCTCCCTGGTCCAGGTCCTCAGCCCAGTGCCAAAATTGACCTGCCTCAGTGCCACAGATGTCTGTTTTCTATTTGGCCTGTGGTATTCCCTGTGCAATATTAAAATGTCATCAATTCAGTTTAATAGGCCAAGTGCAGGCCTTACTCAACCATTTATTAGCTAAGCAAAATATAGGGCAAATGCATATCAGTCCAGGGACTGCATTAAAAGTTTAAGGGTTCAATTAAGAGGAATCTCACTGGTGTGTTCTCAGGAGGTTAGGAAAACAGAAATGCCAAATGTTTCCCCTGTTGCAGCTGTTAAACACCAGGCTGGAAACCCCTTGTTAAAGTGCTTTTTGTTACAGTGCTATTCCAGTACATTAAAAGCACCTCTGTATAATACTCCATTAAAATAAACTATTTATCGTGAAAATGGAGCATATATTTACATAATTTGGGGTTTTTATAATTGTTCTTATTGTTGTTGTGCTGCAAAGTCCTGCCTTAAAGGCAATCTAAATGCAGAGATGCCTGACCCTCCCATAAGGCAATGCCTGATAGCCCAGTGCTCCCAAGGCTGAAAGTTCTGACACAAAACCAGCTGAACTTGACTTTCAGAGCTGCCCAAAGCCCTGTTTGAAGATGCAGAACCAAGCTGCATTATTACAATTTTTTCTATGGTTCACCTAGGAGAAAGAACATGTTAATTAATAAGTGCTTCCAAATTCAAGCACTGACAATATAATGGACTAACAACATTGTTATAGAATAACAACCACATCCCAAAACACCTCAGCTTGCAAGGACAGATATCCCTTGGGTCAAGTACAAGAGACTCCAGATTCTGGGCCTCAAACAGTCTGCTGTGTTCATCACACAACCATGGTGTGCATGTCCCACCAACCTGGCCCAGCAGAGAAAATGGCATTGCTGCTGCCATAAGGTCCCTGCAGTGTTAGACCTGCCCTGGCACCCACAGGTTTCTGAACTGGACCTCTTGGCTACCCTGAGATCAAGGTCCCCAATAAAAGATCAGGCTGAAACGCCATGCAGAGACTGCAAAGAAAGCAGCAGCTCCTCAGTGGAGCAGTGAGATCACAAGACTGGGCTTGCTCCAGAGACAGACGGCACAACAATAGTCACGGTTTCTGCTGCCATCGTTATTTATAGGCACAAAAATGTAGATCATTTAGAAACCCAGAGTGAGCTGCCAAACAGAGAGAGAGAGAGAGAGAGAGAGACAGCAGCTGGACCCACTGCTGAACAGTGAGCTGTGGTTCAGGATATTCCCTCCTGCAGCAGCAGATGCAAACGCTGCAGGGCAGCAGCGCCAGGGTGGGACGGTGCAGTTCTGCTGGCATCTGGTCCATGCTGGCACATGAGCCACCAGCCAAGGCAAGATGGCAAATTTCAATATCCATCCTGACAAAGCAGTGAGATGCTGAGCTTTGAATCCCTGCAGTCAACTGGCATTTTATTCCCTGACTAAAAAGAAGCTTTGATTTTGGCCCTAAAGTCCTCAAACAACAGATGGGACATGGCATAAAGATGTGATCCCACAAATGTTCTGTGAAGAACCTCAGCTGCAGGGAAAGACAAATGCAGCCACCTAGAAAAAATAGATACGAGTGATTTCAGCAGGTCCCAGTACAGTGAGTGGGGTATTACAGACCTCCCAGGTCTCCTCTCAGATGTGCTGCTCTGCCCTGTCACTCTGATGAAGGTTTGGTTTCCTCCCCTGGTTTAGGGTACTGAGGATGGCCAGAGCTTATCCCTGTTATCCCTGTGCTCCTCCTCTCCTCACAGCTCACCGATCTGGGGAGGTCACCTTGTCCCCCTGGCCTCACCACCCCACTTGGAAATACCCATCCCACACCCTGCAGTGCTGGGGGTTCAGAGCACAGGCTGTCACCATTCTCATAGTGAACACAACACTGAAACTGAAAACTGGGAAGAAGTCACTTATTTTTCGTTTATTTTCTGTAATTTGGTACAACTAAACCCAAACATTAAAAATATTTTCAAACAGTCATACTGGGAATAGATCACAGGGCACAGTGCAAAAGCAACCAGTAATTCAAACATTAATGCTTTTTATTAAACAAATAAAACACTCTGACAAATGCCTCAGAGTCTACAAATTATTCTCACAACTATGCAGAACTACTTTATGTTTCAGCTTTGGGGCATTGTTTAAAATTTACTCTAGGGCTGTTTTTAAGAAAAGTCAATTTATTTCACCCAAGTGTAGATTTAAGACATCAGAGAGCCATCTGGTGGTTTGATTGCCTCCTAATTAAAATTTGTCTCTTGGGCTCTTGACTTCCTCTGATGCAAAGGAAGTTAAGTTGTCTACCCCAGACCATAAAAGCAGAAAAATTAAGAACAGTAAGATGTACGAAAATAAAATTTAAGTATACAGAATTTTATAAAATATTTTTACCATGGATTTGCAAAAGTGAGCAGTCCAGAAAGCACTGGTCATGTGTTTTCTCTCTGATTTATCTTTTTTACAAGATTAGGTGTGGAATAAAGTTTCACAAAAATCATCCTATGATGTAAAAAGAAAAGTATTAAGTAATCTTATACTGCTTTTCTATAGAATTGATGTTTTGTTTCTTACAAAGCTTCACTGTATTCCCCTATGACTTCATAAGTCTTGAAAGAGAGTTGTATATGTGGCTTTGGAAATACAGAAAACAAAAAGGGAATAAAAGAAAGAGAAAAACCTCAGATACTAAAATTAAGCATTAAGCTGTTTCAGGCATTCCCTAGCATTTTTTTCCAGGAGGAATCAAAGCCCCACACCAGTGTCTGGATGGGAGCCCACCTGGGCACAGAGTGGAACCAGCAGAAGCTGCAGCTCCCCTTCATGGGGAAGGTCTCTGACCAGGTCTGTGTTGGGTGTGCAGGAAGACTCCTGCCAAACCCACCTTGCCCAGGGCTCAGCAGAGGAAGAACTTTATCATTGAGCTAATTAAGTTAGTGCTGAGCTCATTACTGGTCAGAGACTGGAGTAAATAATAATGAGCAACTTAGGAAGCTGCTCCCACCCTCAGGGATGGCAGCAGCTGAGTGTCTTCATTATGACAGGTTTGACTGTCAACCCCTATACTCCAGCTAAATGCCATTTGGGATGCCCAAGTCCCTCCTGGAATCTGCCCCTTATCTCTCATTTCTGCACAGCCCAGTCCTTACCTCTCCATCGTTGTACAAGACTGAACTCTGCAAGTTTTATTCCCAGCTCTGAACCTCCTAAATGGAAGTTCAGACAGGGCCAGAGTGGATGTGCAATACCACTCTTGTGACAAATCTAGCCTCATGATACATCCCAATCTGGATCAGGGTCATCACTGGGGTTATGACAAACTAATCCACCTGCTTTGCTGGATACCAAGAAAACCCAAATTTGCAAAGCTTCATTGCATAGGTCTGATTAGTAATTGTGCAAACCTCTCCCTGGACTATGAGAAGTGTTTACCAAGAGTGGGAGAAGATGGTGACCAGGCAGTATGTCCCCTCAGGAGGACACAGCAGATGTCATTCCAGGAAAGGGTGCCAGGAATCACACCTGAGCCACAGCAAAGTGACTCTGTGCTGCTTTCTGCAAGGCAGCAAAGCCTGAACTCCAGGATACCACAACTTTCCTGGAGCTGACACATCATTAACCTGTCTGTGTTTGCCTGTAAAAAGACCCAAAGCAACTGATTTCAGCCTGAATCAGGGCTACTGCTTCCAACAAAAAGCACAAAACAAAACAGCAACTTCTGAGTGTTCAGCAAGGGGAGGACAGCTATTGGGTTTGTTTTGTACATTTGGCAGGAATATTGAGTGATTCATTCATCCTTTAGTGTTTAGCTGGTGTTTCTCTTCCTTCCTCAGCCACTTTTTCTCCTTATTTCTAGTATTTTCATCCTTTGTATTTCTCCCTGATCCCCACAGGAGGAGCCTCAGTACCACATTAGCAGGAAGAATTTGAGACTGCCAAAGAGCTCCTGCAGTTTCACCCCATACACACGGCTGTCCTTCCAGTTATTAGGAAAGATTTATTTTAAATGACTGTGAAAGAGCACACTGACCAGTCTGGAAAGATTTTCTAGGGATATTTTCCATGGACTGAGATGCCTTTAGCCAGAGGCACATCAGGAGCTATAATCTGAGAATGTGATTCTCAATTCCATGTGCAGAGGGTTATTTGTGGGGCCAAAGTTACATCAGAAAGCATTTGCAGGATCACAAGATGAAATGTACCTTCAACACCTTCTCTTCCAGCAAATCACAGAGATTTCTGAAATGTTGGAGAGTAGCTGGTTATACAGCTTCAGCCTGGAAACGGGCAAAGCTAGGTTTTGAAAATTGTCTTTCTGTTTTGAAACAACCACAGGCTCCTTCTGTGCCCTACACCACATTTTTCCCCTTCCAAATGTTTCCCATCACCTTCTGCTGTTTTTCTGATCTGTGAGCTTCAGGACTTGTGAGATCTCCAAGGTAAGAGCAATGTTTCCATGCCTTACTAACCCCTCAGCACAGAGCATCACAGCATCTCATAGTCAGGCTGGGAGCACAGATGGATCCTTCCCTGTCCATCCTCTCAGGTTTTCCAACCAAGAGAGGAGGGAATGCATCACCCCACAAACCAGGATCCACCTAGAGCACATACATGGGCTCAGAATGCTGGAGATGCTCCCAAGGTGCCACCTTACATTTGGCCCTTGTGCTAAAAAAATCTCAGCTGGCCACTGGTTTCTGTTCTGGAACAGAAAAACAATTAAACCCTATTTCTCCAACTAAAATTTGCTGATAGTAGAAAAAATTGCTGGAGCAACTACTTCTCAGTGCTCTAGGGCTGGTTAATTAGAAATCTATTGATTGACGTTATATGAGAAATAAGAGATCTTTTATTTTTCAGATGTTTAATTATTAATGAATTAATGAGATGAAAACTGAAGTGCAAGGAAAAATGGTTCTTAGTCTGAAGGAAGTTAATATAAAATCTAAAATGCATTCTCTTCCACCTTATTAACTTTGAGATTGATGTTATATCCTCAAGAGGTTTAGTTGGTCTTTTCTCCTAAGTTTATAGTCAGATTTGCACAGAAGTAGTTTCTATATTCAGACTAGATCTTGAAAGAATTTTCTTTTACAGAGTGAATTTTCCTATTTGGAAAAAGGTAAACAGAACAAAGCCATTTATAAAATGTGGTAAAATCTGAAGACAAATGTTACTTAGAAAATTTTTTACTCCAGAGGAGAATCAGCCTGAGCCAAGTTTTCCATCACTAAAACACAAAATGTACTATGCAAAATTTTAGGAGGAAATTCATTATATGGTCCATTACAGACCTTGGGGAACCAGGCCCAATGCATAGGCAATACCAGCCAGTTTCTGCTCTAATTTTCTTGGCATTAGAGGCAATTTCAAACTGCACTGGAAAGAAGCAGGAAGAAAAACTCCTGCATCAAGTCCATCAAACTTTTAATTGTTGTCTCTGAGTTGCAGAATTGCTCTCCACTTCTCTGTACTGCTCAGCTTTGAACGACAGATCTGCTCACATTTTGTTCAGAGAACTTCAACAACTAGGAAAGTGTGTCCTCATACTCATAATAAAAATTTCCTTTCTTTCATGCTTTTCTTCCTTTCACACTATTCCTGCCCTCTCTGAGGTGGATGTCTCAAACCCAGTACCACCATGGAAACCTCAGCTTTGCTGTTCCTGAGGTCTTGCACCCAATGGGATGCTTCCCAAATTCTGCTGCTCTTCCCCTGTGAGCTACCATTGGAATCACCACAGCTGCTGTATCACAAACCCTGTCAGGATCTCCCTCTGAAGGCATCTGGAAACCCCATCACTAACACCCAAACCACAAACACTTCTTCTCTGCCCCTGGGAAACTCTGAGCTGTTTATGGAGCACATGTTACTGTCTTCTAAAATTCAAAAGAATATGTTAAAATTACCATAACTTAATGTCACAGAAGAGATGAGCTCCAAAGTTTTCTTTGGAATTTCTTGCTGAACAGAATTTTCTGCAGCCAGTATTTACTTTTCCCTGAGAAAATGGATACTTCCTTCTCCTCACCTCAGTCAGAGCCTGAATCACAGCTCACTGAGCATATGGAAAAACTCACTGTGACTTCAGTAGTTTTGAGCAACGTCCCACATGCACACATAAGGTTTTAACCCAAATGCCCTCCAAGAGCATAGTTTCACAGAATCACACACAATCACTGGCTTGGGAGAGAGCTTCAAGATCATCCAGTCCAACCCATGCCCTAACACCTCAGCTAAACCATGGCACCAAGTGTCATATCCAGACCTTTTTAAACACAATCAGAGATGGTGACTCTACCACCTTCCTGGGCAGACCATTCCAGTACTTTATCACTCTTTCCATAATAAACTTTTTCCTAATACCCAGCCTGTATTTCCCTTGGTGCAGCTTATGACTTTGTCCTAAACGGGGGGTTTCCTGATGTTTCTTCTTGAGAAACAAAGATTTACAGAGCCATACTTGCTGCTGCAGGTTAACTGCACCACAGGAATTGTCTCCTGGCTTTTTCCAGCACCTGCAGTCAGAGTTTGGAATCAGAAAAGTCTGTCAGTGTTCTCCAACAGCAGCCAGTTTCTCTCCCCTAGCAGCCTGCATCCACCACATTCTGTGCATAACAAACCCTGTATTCACCACTGCTTGGTCGAAGTAACCTTTTGAGCTCTTTTAAACTCTTCCCAGGCATCTCTGCCAGCCTCTTAAAACATTTCTGTACTTCTTGTCTCAGATAGTCTCAATATCCTAATGCTTTTTCAAACATCGTGGGTGAAGCATGAAACTCTACATTCCCCTGTCAAGCCCTCAAAATAACCACTCTATACTTGGAAAAGGAAACACCCCTCTGTTTCAGTCACCAGGAAACACTGAGCTGTTTATGGGGCACATGCTACTGCTTTCAAACCTCACCAGAATATGTATTTCCTTCTGTTGAAGGCACTGCAGTAGGATCTCTCTTTAGCAGGGAGATACTGACATAAAAAGCACAGAGATCCACTTATATCCAAGATATAACTCTACTCCTCCATCAGATACATCTCTGATTAGTCAATGGTGATATGTGGGGAAGGAACAGAAAGGCCCATGTTTCTCTCTGGGAAATCAGCTTGAAATGGATGCTGTAAGTAACACATGCAAATATCTTTTTGTACGTTTGACAATTTAGTTTAGACCTTAATTGCTGAACTGAATCACTTTAAAACTGCATAGTAAAATGAGTGACTGCAAAAGCCTAAATGTATGAGTACAAATACCTTTTAAATATCTTGAAATTTCAGATAGTGAATCAAATAGAAACACAGGGATGCAGTCTTATTTTTAATCACTTTCCTACTACTCAAATTATAAGAAACAAGGAAATACATCATAAGACACATCATGGAATATTTTGGCATGCTGCTGAACTGAAATTCAATGGCTTGACATGCTGTCTTGGGTAATTTAACTTTTAAGCCTTTGTTAATTCTTCTCTGCATTACTGCTGAACATAAACTTGATTTCAAGGCTCACCCTTGCACATCTGAACTGAGAATGATATAAAACACATTAAGTAGCTCCTGGAGAGCTCTGTAAAAGTGTTATTGATCAGAGCAGTGTTTGAGTGCTGGGTTGGCTGTGTGAATGAACCCACCACACAAGGGCTGAAGGGCAGCAAGAACAGGAAACTCCTTGGATGCTGTGCTGGGGATTGCACATCTTGCTGGGCTGCTCTCAGCAGCTCAAACGTGGTGGCTTGTTCCATGCTGGAGGCTGAGCCTCCTAACAGCCAACCACGATGCCAAATCATGATTTTCATGTGTGAGACAGCACACAGCTCCTTCCACACACACAGCCTTCCAGCATAGCCTTCCTCACCCTCATCCACTCTGCAACACCAGGCCCAGCCCATCAGGCTGGAAGCCCCCCAGCTGGGGTCCTGTTGGCTCTCTGAGCGTGGGTTTCCCCAGAGCCCACCCGCGTGTCTCGCCGCTCCAGCTCTGACTCAGCCAGCGTGGGACTGAGCGGCGAGGAGAGGCAGAGCCGTGACAGATCCTCCCAGCATACTGCCTCCTCCCTCCCTCTGGCCCAGCAGCTCTTCACACCGCCAGGGAAGCACAGGAGGCTGCCTCAGCACTGACTCCTACCCACCAGCTGCTGTGCCTGGGACCAGCAGTGTCCTGGAACAGGAGCACCCAGCCCAGCTCCAGCACCAGAGACACCGAGCCCAGCCCAGAGTCCCCCTCCCCAGTCCTCAAACTCACTGGGGTGGGACACACAAAGGTCCTCTCAAGAGGGTTGTGGATTTGCTTGAGGATCTGACAATGCCAATCCACTGTCAGGACTTTGTGCTCTGCCTCTGCTTGGAGGGACGCACCTAAAATTTAAAGGATGGTCTGGAAATGAGCCTAAGAACTCACTTTGGCACAGAATGCTTGAGGTTCAAGGATCCCCTCCTAGGTCACACTCTGGTTCTGGTTTGGGTCAGTACAATGTGATCTCTCTCCAACACATTCCAGTTTCCCACACTGGTCACACACTCTGTGAAAGAGGTAACATGGTCCTTCTCCTGCTGAGAGACACTCTGATCTGAAAAATGCCCAGCAGCACACTGATCATATTTGAGGGACATCATGGCACCTCATGGAGACAGGGGACACTGCTCTGTGCTGTGGATGCCCATGAGGTGCAGGGCAGCCTGGCCACAAGCAGGGTAGGTGCAGTTTGCCCTAGGCTTGCCCAGAAGTCATGAATGAGCCCTTTGCACTCTTTGTTTAGTAAACCTGAACCAGACAGGCCTGGGAAGAATTCCTCACCATGAGCAGCAGGTTTAGTCCACTCCTACTCTTCTATCTGCAAATTTTGTTCACCAAAGTATTTGCTTCCCTAGCTTAACACAACCACTCTACCATCCCATGCAATGCTGGTTGGTTTGGTTTTTTTCTTTTTAATTACAGCTCTTTCCAGAGGCAAACCCTAATCTTTTGCCTACAGGACTGATTCCATCAAAGTTAGCAGAAAATTCCTAGCTGAACTCAGCCACAGCATGCTGTGCCTCTAGATGTGAGCACAGACACACAGTCTCTGCATTCTGCAGGGCTGAGAAAGCCCCAGGCAGTGTCAGAGCTGATACCAACTCCTTGGCTGGGTACAGCAGATCACTGCTGCTCACCCCATCCCCATCCACCAGTCCTGTTTGTCCTGCTTCCAATCCCTCCACACAGTCCTCAAAGGTCCCTTGAAGGCATTTGGTTTGTACCAAGGAAAGATAAAAGAAAGAGGGTATTTCCAGTTTATTTGACCACACATCAGTCATCCTCCATCTGAGGAGTGTATTTCAGAGGAAATAAAGAAAGTGCAGCTCAAGACAGTACTCAGAATAGCCAAAGATGAAATTCAGTCATTCAGATCAATTTGGTGCAGAATTGTTGGGTCTGTGGTCTCTGTCCTGTATGTACCCTACAACTCCATAATCTACCACTTCTCAACCTTATCTTAATGTGTTTCTGTTCTATAACATGATTGTTAATAACTTCCCTGCAAAAATCATATCCAGGGGATTACTAATCTTGGTAATCTATGATTTATGAGATTGTGGGAGTGGGTCTTTGTTTCCTGGACAGTTATACTTTAACATATTGCTTGGACTTACTAATGCACATGGTAGAAATAAATCTATTCACTATGGCTCAAATTTGTAAAGGGCTCATTGAAATGATAAGGGAAATGTTTAGAAAACTGCTGGAAAAATACAAAGCCATCAGTTAATTAACATTGGCTAAGGAACTGCAGGAATAACTGAATTAGCCTATTTCCTTGCTGTAGGTAAAGATTAAAATGTATTCAATTCATGGCAGTTTTCAAGTTGCTAAGGATTATGAGAACAATGCACGCTATTTTCAGCTTGCCAAGGAGAGTGAATCAAATGCAAGAGCCCAATCCTTCAAGAACAGCCCTTCAGATGATTCATCTCAGAAGCCTGGCTGGAGCACTCTGCATGGCCTGACACCATCACATTGTTTCTCTGCAGGAGCCAAGGCCAAATCCTCACCACACATTCAGACATGTAATTAAGAGACAGAAAGTGTTCAAGATCAGGCTGGATGGATGTTTGAGCAACTTCATCTAATGAAACATGTCCCTGCTCGATGGCAGAGGTGGTTGGATTAGATAATTTTTAAAAAGTTCCTTCTGATTCAAACAACCTTCCATGACCCTAAAACTTACTAGAAAATAAAATTTTAGAATATTCCAAAGAAATTCTGAACATATTGCCAGAAGTAAAACCTTACATGAAATTGTATTTGCTTTTCACCTCTCTGTACCAATGAGTTTACAAGGCAAAGGCTTCACAGCTTAACGCTCAAGACTAAGCTACCCTGGAATCTGATGCTATCTGCTGAGTAAGAATTCAAGATGAGGGGAAGCAGGATACATTTTGGTTCAGGAATTTCTCTTAAAACCATAAAGAATGTTCAATTCTTTAAAACGAGTCATTACATGAAAAGTAAGGCTTTGGAAAGAAAATGTTTTTTTCTGAACACAATGCTAATATTCACATTTTAAAGGGCACTTGCATCTTCAGACTAAAGAAAATTGACTATTTTATGCATTCAAAGTCCAAACAGAATAAAACCAGTACATACTTCCTTTGCCTTGCAAATAACTATTCAAAGGGAACAGGAACTGGAGGCAATGAATATAATTTACTACCAAGAGGCTGTAGATTAAGTAAACAGCAAGGAAGTAAATTTTGCATTCACAGCCACATGGTGTGGTGCACGCATGACTGAGGGCACACAGAGAGTATCTCAAACCCAGAGGCAATTCCCCTGCAACAGGACCAGTTCTCTTGCAGCTAGCTGGGGTTCCCTCTCCCATTTATCCTCCTCCCTGTCCTGCCCTTGGCAATCACCAAGCAGAGGTACCTGTGGCTAAATCAGAGCTGGCATCCACAGGTGGGATTAGGTGGCAGAATGTGACTCTGTAAAGCACTTCTGAGACGCTTATGTTCGTGCCAGGGGTGAGACTGTGCACAGGCTGAAGTTTAAATTGTGCCAGAAAGCTCTGAAAGGACCATGCCAGAAGGAGCTCCTGGTGCAGTGATTTGTGCCACAGGGTGATGGAGAGTGGTGCCAGACCAACCCTTAATGGATAAATGGAATTGTTCCCACTCTGAAATCTAAAATTGCAGTCCTGGAGAAAGCTTTTAGATGCTTTGCTTTTCTTTTTTAATGGCTTTTTGGTGACAGCATCCATATTTTTGCAGAGAGGGAACAGGATTCAGACGACTTATTTTGAACTAAACCAGCCTTTAAGCAATATCACTGTGCCAGAAGTTGTACTTTAATCCACTTGGTGTTTGCACAATATATTTGTCCGAGGCACTTACATGCCTAAACTGATATTATTATCTCAAAACTTTGTAGAGTTTAACACATTTATACTCACAGCATCCACATATGGCAGAAAAGGTTATTATTTTCACTTCCCAAAGGAGGAGCAGGGGCTTGGAAGCTGTGCCTGGTCTGTCCCTGAACAGAAACAGGGGCACACAATTGCCCACACTGACAGGGCTGATGGCACACTCCCCTGAGCCAGCCATCCTCCTGGCCAGTGCCTGCACACAGCTCAGTGGACAGCACCAATACACACCTTTTCTCTTCATTTATAGATACAGGAGTCAAAAAGATCATTCATATCCACCCCCAGAGTGGGAATATGATGCTCAAGCACACCCAGACAATTTTCACAGCAGAGTTGGTGGGTCTGATTACACACATAAAATGTAATCTTGTGCCCCCAAGCACCCTCCTCCAAAGGCCCTTTCTGGTGTTTATTATTTAGGACAGTAAGTATTTCAAACAGAACTGCTAACTAGTTATCTTACTTGTTCTTGTACTGCATCCTGAGACATGCTTCACTTTGAGCTTTCTCCTCTGCTTGTACAAAGAGAGGATGGGGCCAAGACACAAGTATGACTTTCCTTCTGAGCTGGAGGGTACCCAGGCACTCTGGGGATTCCCAAACCACCCAGCACACCTTGCCTCCACAGAGATCCAGTCACACTGCACAGGGGGAACACGAGCAGAGGTGCTGGAGCCTCCTGTTCCACGTGCTTTGGCACATTGCTCTACATCCCATATCTGTAATAATCACTTCCATCTCCCTGCAGCACAAAGAAATGGATATTAGAATTCAGGATACTGCTGCTCAGTTTCTACCCAACCTGGGTTTAAGCTGCTGCCTTATAGCTCTTTCTTACTAAGTTTTAACTGATGACTCTTTTTGTTTCCTTCCATTGATGGTATGATGCATTTGGCTGCCCCCACATCTATGCACAGTAGGTGAAATCCTGGCTTTATGTAAGTGGATTTTTAACTCTGCATGTCATACATCTGCTGCTTGAGATTCCACATACCTACATCATAAGGATAAATAAATCTATGCAATGATGATGGCCATCACCAGTCATGCTGTTACACTGAGTCACCATCCTGGGCTCTGTTCACTGTAGGTTTCTGCACAGGCATGGATGGGATGGAGGGATAAAGCCACTGCACAGCTACTGCAGAGTGTGGGATTAAGGCATGCCTGAATATGTTTTTCAAAAAACTAAATAGGTCCTAGCAAACAAGTCTATTCACTTTTACACAGATTGACCACAGTGCTCCTTAGTGAACAACACCAGAGGCTAGAGGCCACATTTCAGTACTCATTTCTTTTAACAACTTACTCCACAAAGAGGAGCACTGACTCAAGAGAAAAAAGCCCCAACAAACAAAAACCTAATTAATCTTGCCCAGAATTAATTAGGAAGGCATTTTCTTTCCGCGAGCAGAGAAATTAAAAGACAAAGTGATCTGAGACCACAATGTAAATCAATGACAGAGCAAGAAAAGAACTCCAGATTTTCAGATCCTAACCACAAAAAACATCCTCACAAGACCTCCAGTGCAGCAGCCACTGGTTCCTGTTACACATTGCTGGTGAACAGGCTAGAATATTTTTCCATAGATGAAAAGACCTGTCCTTTACCTACTCTGCTACATTTTTTAGCTTAGAGAAGAGCATTAGAATTCTTTTAGCAGGATAAACTCAGTCTTCCCAGCACATCAGAGACAGCCTAATGAGCACCTACCACTGAGATGCTGTGTCTGCTTCTACCTTCTCTTCCATATGGCTCAGCTTCTGCTTTCCCTCCTCCTCTTCAGAGCCATGAGCTGCCTCCTCTGTCACTGTCCCTGGGGTTGCACTGGGAGCCTCTGCTCCAGGGGCTGTGCCAGTAGCCACAAACCAGGATTTAGAGCCAAACAACCCTTCCTGACTCATTAAGGGCCCACAGGGGTTTGCAGTGGTCCTTCATGATGGCAGAGCCACACCTTTATGCCATTTGCCTTTCCTGTCACACACCAAGCAATAAAATACACCTGTGCCTGCCTCCCACCATCACCAAGGGTTTGTATCTACAGACTGGCTTTAGGTGACCCAGAGCACAACATGAGACAAGTAACAAGAAAAGCTTCCAATGTCTCTGCACACCATGCTGCTGCAGTTTTGGGGAGCAGTGTGTCCACCTGTGTGACCAGGGAAACCTTAGCAAAACACCTGGTGCAGGAAGAACCCCTGGGATGGAGACACATGCCAAGTGGAGTGGGCAGAGAGCAGGCATGTGCTCAGGAAAGCTCAGCCACAGGGGAAAATCTATTATATGACTATCACCTGGCCACACTTCACAGCATGCTGCAAAGAAATTCAGGCCAGGGAGAAGCTCTAGACCTTCAGCCAAGAACAGACAGCAGCTCATCAGGTTTTTTTTCCCTTTCCTTCCCACTCTTTTTTTTACCCATGGCGTTGTACAAACTGTTGCCTTTTTGCTTTAAACTTTCAAACATACACAGCCATGAAGGTAGTAGCACATTTCTTTAGTTAATTAAGCCCAGGTGGGACCAGGATTAAAGGAGACACTGTTCAAAAGCACCTCTCTCCATCTTGGTGTGAAGTGCTTCCAGCAGCAATCCTGTCTGTAGGCATGAGCACTCCTGCACATCACAAGCACTCCTCACTCCCATTCCACTGTAAAATAAATGCCCATACACATCAGAGGAATGCTCTTTCCCCAAAATGTTCCCACTTGCTGTTTCTAGGAGCTGCTGTGGCTCTCCTGGCTGTGGTTACATGTCAATAGCAAGGAAAGGGATTCCAGCTGCAACCATGTTAAACTGTGGAGGAAGAGTGCAAAATAAAATGCTTTTCTCTAAGAAATTTGCCTTTAAAAATACATTTCATCCAGTGACACAAACTTCAGTGACAGAGAGCTAATCTACATTTCCCTTGCCACCCTTCACACAAGGCAGGACAGCACCAATGGGAAGCAAAACCCCTCTACAGCAAATCCACCTTCAAAACCATCTGAAAAGAGAAGATTTTAAAGTTTCTGGCAGGGAGTTTTCAGCCCCAAGAAGCAAAATGTCAGAAGCACTTAGAAAGTGGTCCTGCTTACAGGAAAACAAGCCTTAATGGACGGGAAAGACCTTGGGCTGCAGGGAGATAAATATTCCTGCAGATATATTGCTCCTGGAGAGCAATCAGAGCAAGGTAATTTCTCTCTTCTCTGCTCAGCATTGCTTAATTATGGTTACACCTCTCCTGTCCCATGACACTGGGTAATGTTTTGCAGCAGGGTGACCATGCACTTTAGGACTGAGTGTATCTGACATCACCATCATGACAAGAGCAGCACAGTCATGGCAGAATGGATGCTTAGCTCTGTTTTATGCTAAAGGAAAAACCCCTTTTCTGTAGCTCACAGAAAATTTTTCATGACAAAAAGGCAGAGAAAAATAGTTGCATGAATTTTAATTTTCTACCTGATTTTTCATATTATAGCTGCCAAGCCCAGTTTTTAATAATGCTGCCTCTGTTTATGCTAATGTAGGTCTTAAAAATCTCAGCTTTCTTTCAGTGGATTTTGAACTGTATTTCTGACTCTTTCTTTACAATTCATTTTAGAGAATTGTATCTTCTCAGGGACATCTGGACATTTAAAGGCTCCTCTACGTCTCACTCAAAGATATCTGTGCTCCTTAGAGTATCATCAATGAGCAATGAAGAAAATACAATTACAGAGTGGTTAAATGCTCCTTGCCAACAGAATAATCAGACAGAATAAACACCAAACTCCTCCAAACCATCTTCAGAACCAGCAGAGAAAGCCTTTTACAGCTAAAGCCAGGATCACACAGCCCCAAATGGGAATTTTGTCTTGGAGAAGGGAAAAGATGACATAAATATTTGGGTCTCTGAACACACTTTTCCTCCAATTTAAGGGGAAAAAAATGGTTTTTACAGGCTAAGATATAACCATGTGGCATGAATCAGAATGAAATGAGCACATGTTCTATAAATGCATCAATGAAAGGCTTCAACAGCAACAGTATTTTCTTTTTCTATAAAATGCTTAAAAAAGTAAAAGTTTGGCTGCAGTAGACCTAACCACTGTTTTCAGGGAAAAAAAAAAAAAAAAAGAAAAAAGAAAAAGAAATCTACAAAATCCTCCACATTCATTTTCCACTGAATAATTTTCCAGGGAGAATGTTTAAAACAGAAACCTATGGCAAGTACTTCTGCACTCCTATGAAAATAGTTTCTGTAAGAGGAGGTAACCACAGTACTGCAAAATGAAGTCGTGTCAGGGTTTCAAACAGCAACCTGTATTTCCACTAAAAATTCTAGATTTTACACTCTCCTGTTTAAAGCCTTGACCTCCCAGCCAACCACAGAAATCTATATAAATCAACCTGGCTTTGAAAATACACTCTATGTAGAGTTTTTGGGGCAATACAGACAAAGTCTGTAGTGGGAGATCTTTTCTTTCAGTGTGGATATGAATGGGATGATAATGTTCCATCATCACCTGCTACAATTCAATGCAAGTGCAGGTGCAAGTTAGCCCAGCACTGACTCTGGAATCACTTACAGACTCTTGACCAGAGTCACCTACCTGGCTGTACAACCTAGAACATAGGCTGGAGCTCAAACATGAGCATGTTTGGGAAATGGAGCCTTTTTTCTGCCACAAAATCATGGAATGTCTTCTGGAACACAGTCACATGTAACACTCTTCAGCCTCCTACTGTCCCCTTCACCACAGCCTGTACAACTTCCCCCAGAAGTAAACCTTTGATAATGTTTTCCATGCAAAAGAATGGATCTGGGAACGCCCACGTTCATTCTGCATCTTGATTCAACTCTGTGTTATTTCACTTCAGAGCTTTGCAGGTTGTTATGAAAGGCCTTTTCTGTTTAAATGAGTGTAACCATTTAATCAGAATGACTCCACATCATGCCTGAGAGAGATCCCACTGTATCATAATGAATTCTCACACTGTGGCATATACAGATTTAACATTTATTATATGCCTTGCTGCATAGCCCCTTCCATCTGAATTAAACACCAGCTATTTAATTGACTTTGGTGCACCACAGTGTAAATTACCAGGAGCTGAGAGAAGCAGAACTAAATCTAAAAGACTCATTCAGTGACTACGTGAACATCAAGTAACCAGCAATGAAACTTCTGGGCAAAGCATGAAAGGAAGGAGATGCTTATCCAAAGCCAACAAAATTGAAAGAAAATTGCTAGGGCTGTAAATAGCCACCTTCCTGCTGTTTGGAGAGAAAAGCCTCACTCCTGCTCTCAGGGAAGCAGTGATATTATACAGGATTACTGGCAGGTATGTACTGCTGCCCCATCAATTGCCTGTTCCAGACCAAGCTACACAGGCACATACACCCCCATGCCCAGCTTCAAGAGAACCCTAAATGGAGACTCAGCAGCAGCTGCTGCAGGGCTGAAGGAGGAACTCAAGCTGATGCTGCCAAAACCTATTGCTATTAAAAAAAAAACAACAATCAAGGCACATACTGTCATCCTAAGGATTTGGTACCAGCCCTTGCTGGTGAGTAGACATTGCACCAAGTAACTCTCAGAAAGTACTTGTTTATTGTAATCACCAGCATAGGAAAACAAGCAGATTTGTGAGACCTTCAAATCTTTCTGTAATTTTAAAGATATATTAGAACAAGTTTTATTTTGAATTTTGGCCAAACATCATTTTCTTTATAGATAACAGAGGCTTTGCAACAATAGGTACCTTAAAAGAAAAAAAAAATCAATTTTCATCTGAACTGTTCACATTTCTGTAAAAGCAAACAATGTTATAATGCTGTCTGTTCAATGAAAATGAGAAAATTTTTCTCCATTACCTCTTTATTCTAAAGGCTACAGGGAAAAAAGATAATCACCCTCCATCAGAAGTAGCATGTCACTTCAATTGAAAAAAACAACCCCAAACCATTACTGTTGCCTTGCTAATAAGTCCTTACTGGGATGTTTTGACTAAGGTAACAATAACAAGTGCAATGTTTGGAACAAGGATGTTGACAATTGTCTATGGCTGTTGAAGGTGACAGAATATTCTAAGTGGTTTTGGAAGTCATAATGAGAAAGTTTTTGTAGTCTCCAAGGTGAAGGAGACTCTCACCATTCCTCTGTTGAGATGAAAATGCCTGGTCCTAGCCACAGCTGAAGCACAAGGAAGCAACAGGACTGCTGCTCAGGAAAGGTGCTGTGTTTGGAGGAGACATGGGGACTAGGAGTCAGCAAAACTCTGCCACAGCCAGAAAAAAAACACAAGAAGAAAAATGAAAAGTGCTGAGGGCAGCTAGGACTAGCCAATGAGCACACTCACACTTTCAGGGTCACACAGAATCCACACAATTACAGGTGTCTAAAAGCCATTCTCTGGTCAACCTGTGGTCTGTTAATCTATTACCATTAAATTTGCCCATGCCCCAATCTCTACCCTGACATTCATCTTTTCTACTCTCCTTATAATCCCTCTGCCACTGGAAAAGGAGAGATCCTCCTTCGTATTTAGCACTGACCAGTGTAACACAACTGATGGAATAATCTTTTATTCCATAAAGGAAAAGATGTTAAATTGATCCTGGATTAATAACTGCTACCTTTCTGCTCCTGAAGAACCCAATATGCTTTTATTATCCATTGGTAAGGCCCTGGAACAGGCTGACCAGAAAAGTTGTGGATGTCTCATCCCTGGGAATCTTTAAGGCCAGGTTAGATGGGGCTTTGAGAAACCTGGTCTAGTGTAAGGTGTCCCTGCCCAGGGCAGAGGGTTGGAACTGGATGGTCTTTAAAGTCCCTTCCAACCAAATTCATTCTTTGGTTCTATGATATAGATTCCACTGTGAATGCAGAGAGATTTCCTTCTGTCTTTTGCATAAAGCTTACACAAAACCCCCCCAAGTAGGGGAATAAGCCTCACCTAAGGAATGTGGCAAAGCAGATCTGTGTTTTGCTTTAATTAGCATCCTGATGTGATACTGGCTTGGCGTGCAGATCGCTGTTTTGCCCTTGCTAGACTCTGTAAGGAACCTGGCAAACACAACACTTCCTTCCATTGTCTGCTGTTTTTCTTGGAGGCTGAATATTTTCATTGAAATGTCATTTACATACACAGCTCATGCTCGGCTGCTCTCGGAGTGCACTCAGGCACTGGGCTTTCAAAAAACAAAGCCAATTCAGCACTTAATCACAGCTTAGCACTCTGCTTACTTACTAGCAAAACATACACTTGAAAGGCAAAATCACAAGCAGAGTGGTCTCTGCTTACTTATTAGCAAAACATACAGTTGAAAGGCAAAATCACAAGCAGAGTGGTTCTGGTAATAACAAAAACTTGTGCAGGTTTTACCACTGGTGAGTACCTGCCTGTTTGAGCTGCCTCCCAAGGCATTGCAGGGTTCTAAGGTGCTTGTGTCTGGCAGGGTAGAGCTGATAACAGCAGGAGCACTGGGATTCTGAGCCTGAAAACTTGTGGGCAGAGCTCTCCTCAGTGCGTGACTTGCACACAGCAGGAAGGAGCCTCTGTCATCTCAACTTTTCTGTGACAGAAATCATCTGAATAATTCACCAGAGTTAAGAGACCAAGCTGGGAAAACTTAGGGTTGGGGGTTTTGGCTCAGCTTAGGCTGGGCTTTTTTGTAAAGGTAAGGAAAAGTACTTCAGGTTGGGTCAAACAGGATGCTCACCCTAAAAACTTGTTCTCAACAGAGACACCAACAGCTCAAAAGACATCGCACAGGGAATACTCTGGTTTCTTTGGAGAACCAGAAACAGCAGCTGACAGGATTTAGGTAAAGCAGTCCTGCCAGGGGGATCAGATCACAGGTGCCCCAAAGAGGTGGAACACTATACCAGACAGACACCAGGGTTTTCACTTTCTTTACCTAGATCCTAGTACTGATAGGAATTCCTCTGGATTTGTCAATATTCTTGACTCTGAAAAAAAATTGCAATGAAACTCAGAGGTGGGTCTTCACCTTTGACCATTACTTAGCTAGCTACACACTACCCTGGACTGCTCCATATGTTTTGGAAGTGCCTTTTAGACCCATTTTTAGCCTATTTTCCATAGGCAGTGAGGCAGTGACTCTCCATCCCAACTTGCCAGCCCTTAGCAATTTCTGACCCATTGGGTGAGCTTCAACCAACTTTGACAGAAGAGTAGAGGTAGCAAAAATATTAAGTTCCTACATAATTTAAGCAAATATGGATGAATAAAGGAGAAAAGGGAAATTACTCTCTCAATCTATTTTTAACATGGTCCCATATTCTTCTGGAGAAGCAACAACCCCAGATCCTGTGGCTTTGACTAGTACAGATTACACAAAAGCCTCAGGGAAACCAAACTCTGCTGTTTCACACTTCAATGCAGGTGAACAATAGAGATGAAATCAGTCAAGCCTTGGAAATCTGCTCTGATCTACCCAGGCAGCACAGACAGAAACAGTGTTTGCAAATGGACCCGCAGAACTCAGACAGAAAAGATGTTTAGATTGGATTATTAGGAAGAATTTCTTCACTTAAAGGGTTGTCAAGCACAGGAACAGATTGTACAGGGAAGTGGTGGAATCTCCATCTCTGGAGGTACATAGATGTGTAGATGTGGCACTTGGGGACATGGTGGGATTTCTAGTGAAGGGTTAATGGTTGGACTTGATGATCTTTGAGGTCTTTTCCAACCTAAATGATTCTAAGATTCCATGTGTTTATGTAAATCCACTTTTATGCATGATTTTCCAGCATGCAGAAAATGAATCATCAATACCCAAAGAGGCTGATTATGCTAATGGAACATTAGTATCTGACATTACCAACCACAATTGGTTATCAAGATCTTTCCCTATACTGTCAGGTGAAACAAGGCAGATCAGTAGGGTAATTCTCACCAAATGGCACCAACAGCAACCAAAAATCCTACAACTTCTCATTAACAGAGCTTACTATTACACCAAAATAGCTCTATAAAACTATTTCTGAAAGCAATTTATTTCCCCCTGTCTTCTACAATATCCTCTGGGGAAATCTCAAGCAGCATCTAGAATGAATGAAACTTCCAGAGTCTCATTTTAGTTTTTGTCTTTGTTGCATGTGCCGTTAAGGTCTTAATGGCACTATAGGAAATTCAAGCTTGGGAAGAAGCAGATTTTCTCTTGGTTGGAAAACACATCACCCTCATGGAAATATGAAAAATGTTCTACAGTATTTTTTGTAGTGCCTGCAAAATTTTGGCAGAGGCATCACAGGAGAGGCAGTGATTGTCTACATTTGTATTTGGCTTTGCAGCTGCACCAGAAACCATCTCACACCAAAGCTGAGTTTTACTGCTGGGTGTGAAAGACAGCAAGGAGTTGTCCACAACCTTGCTGAACTTAGAGGCACTGGGTTGGAATATCTTGCATTTTGGGAAAAGAAATAAAGAAAAAATAGCCCAGCCCTTTCTAAGGAACAGTACAACCCCTTGACACATGAAATTCTGAGTTGTCAAATCCAGGAATCTCCAACCTGGACTCCTGGTCTACCTTTCACTAAGAGGATTGTGTCAGTTTGAACAGTTCTGTGATGGCTTGTATACAGTACATGTGAGAACAAGGTGGTGAAACCAAAGCCAGAGATCTTATTTCCCCATGAACATGCTGGGAAACACACAAGGCAGATTCACCAGCAGCTATGTAACCCTGGGACGTGCTCCCAGGGGGACTGGCAGGAACAAATTAAGTGTCAAGCAGACATGGACAGCTGCCTCTTCACCTCCCTTCTTTCCAACTCCAGCATGGACACTGAGACCTTTACTTGCCCATATCTTTGACAGAATAAATGAGGTGTGACATTTATCCTTCAAGCTGTCCTGCTAACAAGCATGGCTTTCATGTAAAAGGATGCACTCAAGGGCAAACATAAACAGAGAGGCTTGGTCTGCCTTCAAAAACCTTCTCCCACAGAGGTGCTGCGAGATGCTCAGGGACTGTAACGTGAATTTTCCACATCATAGCAAGGAATTCTTGAAAGGTTGGTAATGAAAATGCTGTCCACACCACAAAATAATCCTTGGGAAGTATTAGCTGGAGTCCACTTAGCAAGCAATGACCCAGGGAGAAGGGCACATGGATTTAAGATTTGTTGTGCTCATGATACTGATCTTTGAGTGGCCCAAATTTTTTTTCTTTATTTTTTTCTCAATTTAAATGGGGCATTCTCAAAACTGCTTGATCAGAACCCCTTCTGCTACACAGAACCCAAGTTTTAAAGATAGGCAAAATTAGGAGAAATTGTTTAGGAGAAATACACAAAAATGACAAGCTGAAAAACCCACAAGGAATCTAATAATAATCAAGGCAGAAATGTAAACAAAAAGATACTTCACACTGTGCAATGGTTCACAGCCATTGTATCAACAAGTTGGTGTTACCTTGGAAACAAGACATTATCCATACATGCCTTCTCCCAAACAGGAATGCATGAAAGGGGCATGCAAAATGGATTTTGAGCCTCCTGGACTTTGCAGCATTGCCACCAATTTATCCCAATTGATCCCAAGCCTAACTACTGATGAAAACTCAGAATCAGTGCAGAGGCTGCACCATCCTTCATGCAACAGCCAAAGAGATGAGGTGAGTACCTGGCCTTCTTGTCCTCTTCACCTTGAGATAACACAGCACTTTCTCAAAAAAGTGCAGAAAGATTATTCCCTACATTCAGTTTAGTGCTCTTGGTCCATCTGGTAACACAAGGCACAGCTCTTTGTTGGGCTGGGACTGCTTGGAGCTGCCACCCCACACTCTGCTGATGGCTTCAGCTGGGCATCTCACCCCACTGGGCACCAGTGAGCCTCTGTCCCCCTGGAACAGCTCAGTGCTTGGCCTTTGGAAAATTAATTGGCTGAGTTTACAAGCACAGCTGTAACAGAAAGCATAATTCCCTAGTAAATGTTGAATTCTGAGCAAGTAAAAATTTATACCAAGATATAATCAGTGTCACCTCTCATTACAGAGCTACATTTTAGATAACCCAAATATCTGGATGCAAGGATTTTATAAAAGTGATGGTTACAGTACATTAAACAAACTAATAATATAGAGAAATAATATCTCTTTATTTTTATAAAGAGATTAAACAAAACTAAGAATTTGTAAATCAACTTATCACAAAATTGGTACTTCCCACAATCCAGCTGGCTTGTTGGAATTTGTACAACACTGATGTTCCTGTGCAGCACTCTGAACTGAAATGTAGGGCTACAAAAACATACTAAAAATTTACAGGATGCTATTCTCCCCACAATATCAGCACAACAATTTCTGAGGATATCACCATGCCTGGACCTTACCAGCAGACAAGGAACCAGTATTTTCCCCAAGGGCTTCCCCTGAGGTGTTTAACCCCAGAGCTGCCTCTGTCAGATGCTCCAGGCTTCCCTATGGCACATCTGGTTTTTCTCAGCTGTAATTTACTCTCCTGCCCTGTCTGTCTGTTCTGCTCTTTTTTTAATGTGATCTCACAAAACCAGTCTGGTTTGATTTGGGTGAGACTAGTCACAAAACAATTTAATTCCCAATTTTACAACAACGCAGAACATCACAGCTAGAGATCTGTTTTTGACCTCCCTCTGGGGATTTCACAGTCTGTAGCACACAAGACAAATACCTCTTACATATCTCATCTTTTGGGTTAAAGAGCAAAACCAGAACAAGAGGAATTGGCAACTTTTATATAAAAACTTCATTAGGTTCAGTACTTACAGCTGCATGACCAAATATAAATGGTTAGGGCTCTCATAGATGTCTTCCAGAGCAACTATATTTTCATGCTTGATCCTGAAAAAATACAAGATAAGATAGGATGAAATAGCGATTTTAATTTTTTTTCCCATGGCTGCAAAACATAAAGCTATTTTTACTTACATAATACATGTATTTTTTTTTCAACATCATAAGCTTTTTGCAAGGACTTGTAGTGATGGAACAAGGGATAATGGCTTTTAACTGAAAGAGGGTAGATTTGGATTAGACACTAGGACACACTAGATTTTGATTAGACACACTTCTTTACTGTGAAGGTGGTGAGGCACTGGCACAGGTTGCCCAAGGAAGTTGCAGATGCCTCATCCCTGGAAGTGTCCAAAGCCAGGTTGGGCAGGGCTGTGAACAGCCTGGTGTAATGGAAAGTGTCCCTGCCCAAGGCAGGGGAATAGGAACCAGATGAGCTTTAAGGCCCTTTCAACAAAAGCAAGCAATCCAAAGTGTTTCACAGCCCAGAATACCAGTATTATTCAGAAAATAAAATAATTCTTTCAATCATCTCTGAAGCCAAAATGTGTACCAGTTAAGTATCTGAGGCATTAGAGGTTTACAGTGCCTGTGTCAGATGAGTGGAGATGCTTGGCTGGAGGCTGAATTCTCAGGACAGCTTTGCTGCAGGGTGCAAGGGAGTGACAGAGGCAGGGTGCAGGCTGGCAGGGGGGAAGCAGAGACCTGACCCTGAGAAGAGGCTGGCACAGGGAATCTGCAGCCATATGACAGCCCCACATTCCTTCCACCAAATTTGTGCTGCTCTGATGTTAATCCTGGTCTTGGTGCCCGAATTTCCCTGCAGCATTATTAAGCACTGTGTGCAACAGCTGCAAGAGTCTTCATGGCTCTTCTACATCCTCACCATTCCCACCAAGCCTCTTGCCAAAACACTAGTAAAGGGAAAAATCATCTCTATAAACACACATCTAATTAGCTACTTCAGCAATGCCTCTATGGGCTTGTTCCCTAAATGTTTACAAATAATTTGCAAAGGATGTATTTAACTTGTGCAAACCCTGAAGAGACTACCCCAGCACAAGCCAGGGCAGAACACTATTTACACCAATTCCAGACAATATTTTAAAAGCAAGAGAAAGATGGAAAATTCTAAGAAGAGGCCACTCATTAAACAACAGATGGGTATGTTCAGAAGGAAAGTAAACATGCATTGTCAGCAAATGCAAAACTCTCTACATGTTTCTAGGTTCAAGTAGCTTAATTAAGAAGCTTAATCATGTGTCAGGACCTTATCCTCTATGGTCACAAGTGTCCTAACACCTGTGTGATGACGTGGAGAGCAGAAGGTCCCTCGTGCCCAGCAGGATCTTTCCTGTAAGCGTGCAGACTAATTCAGTTTCCTCTGAATTCACTGGAAATATTATGAGTGACCTGAATTTATGCCCTAATTAGTCATCAAAAGCTGTGTTCATGCAAGGACTTTTACACACAGGAAATTTAATGTCAACAATAAGCAAACTCAAATGTAATACACTGCAGGATGTTAGAGCAACAAACACATGACTTGGCTCATTCTACCTAAATGGCTGGAAAATCCCATGATACTTTAGCAAAATTTCCAGGTAAATTGCATCACAAATTAAATTCTTAATATTTGCAGCAGGAAACCAATGCACCTCCCATTTGGCTTTACACAGCAAATGTTTGGAAACATTTATGTGTTGTGCAGGTCTAGTGGCTGGTCCCTTAAGGGTTAGTTAGGACAAGGGCAGGTTTGCCTTGTTTAGTTAATTAGTTGAAGGTGTGTTAGAAATGACATTTCAAGCAACTTGTTATTTTTAATGAAAATTACTGTATTTTTTTATCCATTTTCCTTTATGTACCACACACATTCACAAGATCATTTGTACTCCTCCTACCACCACGATGATGGCAGTTTAACACAATCAATCTGCCACAATGCTTAAAGCCTCCAGTTTAGTCTGTGGTATGGTTTTCCCCATGCACACCCTAATGCTTTGCATTTCTGTTTTTGGAGAACCTCAGAGGTTCCCCAAAGCAGCCTCACACATGGTCACCCACACAGAACAGCCAGGGAGGGAGAGGCCAGGAAAGAGCTCATCAGAGATGCAAGGCTGAGCACTGGGGCTCAGCAAGACCCTCTCCCCTCCCTGATTTGCAAACCAAATATTCACTGTGCCCTGTGCTCTCAGAGGGAGGGCAGATTAACCTGCTCAGTGCTACACAGAAAGGGAGAAAAGGTTTAGTCCTGGCCCTATGGGGTCCTCTGTATTGAGCCCATCTGCCCCCCTCTGAAATCAAGAGCAGGATGTGAGCAAGTGGGAAGACAGCAAATATGAAGTGTAATTTGGGAGAAGGCAGCTGAAGGAGCTGAATCACCCCCAAAGGACACAAAGAGCATCCTCAGAGGGATGATGGCATTTGGAGCACCTTGTCCCTTTGGGAGGTGGTGTCTGTACATATCAGCACCCCAACTGCTGCTGCTGCTGCACCCCAGGGGCACAGTGAGAGGGCAGGAGGCATTTTTGTCCCCTTTTTTTGTCCCAGGCTCCCCAAGACCAGCAAGGCCTCAGTTGTGGTGTTATGCAGTGTTTAATATCCCTGGCAAAGTGCACATCACACACCTTCAAATAAAGCAGCTTGTCCTGCACAGCATTTGTCTGCTCAGAGGAACTCTCAAATGACAAGCTATTAAAAGGAAAATGAATTTCAAAGTTTAAAAATCAACACCATGGAGATTACTTGGGGTGAAGCCCACAATTAAGACAAATCTGGGGGCTGTGTTGCTGGAGCTGGACCAGAGCAGCCATGGGGCTCCCAGCAGAGATCACTGGTGCCAACAGCAGCTCCTCTGCCACTCACTCCATAAATTCACACACAAATCCATGTGCTGCTTTCTTCCCTTTAAAGCACGAGCCCACAATCACTTACAGCCCTGACACACAATAATTAATCCTTCAATGATTAACAATGTTCATTACAATAACACTCTGGGGTTTGGGCAAGCAGGTGTGGCATCCTTACAATGTTTTGCTGGTACCAAAAAGTCCAATGGGGATGGAGCAAATTTGTCCCACTCCTGTGCAAGCAGAGCAGCACTACAAGCAGAGCAGCAGTGCCAGATGTGAGTAAGAGGCAGACACTCCTGGTTTGCAGGGATGCTTGGGTGAATGGAGAGCCAAGGAAAGCACTGTGAAGTGGCAGCCCCTTGCTGGTGGCAGATCAGGAGGGATTTGGGGATGGGTTAATTAACTCCACTTTTATCCCCTTCTAGGAGCACCAAGTGAGTCTCAGAGGTTCAGAGGATTCATTCTGCTAAGCCTCCAAATGCCTGCATGCAGCCCTGCAGAAATACTCACTGGACTGTCTGATCTACTCAAACCCTGACAGGATTTTATTATTTCAAAAGGTGCTGCTCTCACTTTGCAGAAGGGGAAGCATTGTGCAGAAAAACTACAAGTTTTGCTATAATCACTAGAGAGAATGGAGCAGAGAGGGCTAAGATTTCTCAATCCCAGAGTAATATCTTAATCAATGGGCCATATTATTTCAATTCCTTCTCCTTCCTATCTCTATGAGAGAATCTTAACCCCACTTCTCTGCAGACCTTTTCTTCCTTCTGTCCTCTCTCTCCAGACTCCTCCCTTCCCAACATGTGGCTCCCACCCTGCAATAGATAAATCTGCCTGATTAATTCTGCACAAAGCAGCTCATTGATGCTTTTAGGGTATGTAACAGTGCAATATTAGGGCTGTAGCAGTGGGGACATGGAAATGGGCTGGTGTGACAGCAGTTCCCATTACTTGTTTCCAAAGAAAGAAAAAGAGCCCTGAAAGTGAACATCAAAGCATGGACTTGCTTAAAGCACAATAGATCCAGTTACATAAATTGATATGAACTAAGGAAAATTGCCCTGCCACCCTTTCATCACATTTGATATTTTTCCTGATACTCCCCCTCCACCCTGGCAAACCCCATGTGCTACTTGCATCTCCCACATCCTAATGTGGACTTTCCACCTTACAAGTCTCATATGATGCTGCAATCCATGGGAAAAAGAAGAGGAAAATAAATCTAGGAGTGACAATCAAGGGGATTTAAGAGTACAAAAAGAAACATAAAGAGAGATTAAACCTGTTAAGAAACAATGAAAATTTTAGGATAAGAAAGAAACTATGAAACTATGTAAAGAAAGGATGGATTCCCCCTGTTCAGAGCAGGTCTGGGTTGGATTCTGTGCCTCAGGCAGACACAAACCTTGGGGCTCAATGCAACCCTGCAAAATTATCAAGCTTCCCCTCTAGACTTTCAGTCTGTGATTCTGCCATGGGCTTTTCCAAAGGTGTCAATGATACAAATGCATGAAGGCAATGTTGCACTTGAGCAATATTTTAACACGTGGCCAGCCAAGATTTAAAGAAGCAAAATGAACTGGGCAACCAAAGACTTCAGGTGAGGTTTCTGGGCATGGCAGCTGTGCAAACAAGGGCTGACAAAAGAGTTCTTAATCTGCAGCAGAGCCCCAAACACAGACTTTGCTTCTGTGGACTCACTGAATGAGAGCACTGATATTGTCACTTTTCCCTGACTACTACTGCGGAAATACAGAAACATCCACCTCCAAAGGGGCTGAAACACAGCCCCAAACAAGACCTGACATGACCATTAGTGACATTTGGCCCTGCTCACCAGTTCCCACCATGCCAAATGGGCTGTGCTGCAGCATGGAGTGGTGCTGAGCACATGGCAGGGCACCCCAGTGGTGCTCAAATCCTCCCTTGGCCCTGGCTGGCACAGACACCATGTCCTTCTCACTGCCGCCAGAAGTGCACAAGCCCCCACAGGTCCAGACCTAACTCTGATGGACAGTACTCAACTGGATGTTTGCAAAAAAAAAAAAAAAAAAAAAAAAAAAAAAAAAAAAAAAAAAAAAAAAATCAATATATTTCATGGGCTTTGGCTGGAGATTACTTTTAAGAAGCAAGGGATTAAAATTTGGAAGTTGATGTACAATGAGGGAAACAAAATCCTTTAATAACTGAGCTTTCTGTAGATCTCTGCTGGTTCCTGACCATCCCAGAGGCCACAGAGCTGGCATTAAACCTGCTGGGTGCTGCCATGGATCATTAATTAGAGGGGTTGCACTGCACAGATGAAAGCAGAAAACCCAGATTTTGCTGTTGCTTTGGCTGCTGATCTGCCAGGAAAGCAGGTGGGCATCCCAGCTACAAACCACAATTGAATCACTTATATTAACATCTATCATATTTAACACTAAAAACCAGGATCAGTTGGAGGAATACCATACAAAAACCTTGGGCAAACATGAGAAATGCTTAAATAGGGCAGCCCCCCCCAACAACTCTTTCCAAGTCAGTGTTACATTTGCAAGACGTGACATTTAAAGCTGCACCTCCACGACCAGCACGTGTCATGGGTAAAATGCCACAAGACAGCACAAATAATTTTGCAAAAGCCAGAACTAACAAAGCGTGAGTCTGTAAGGATTTGTGGCTTTCAGTAACCAAATGTCTTTGAGAATCAATGTTCCATTATTCCCACATGTACCCTGGACAGAGTTTTACCAGCAGCATGAGGGTTGATGAATTCACCAGCTGGCCAAGGGAAGTGTTGAAATCACAGTTTCAGGGGAGGGCACTGCAAACTTGCCTCTGCTCAGCTTATTTGTTGAAATGAGTCAATAATTTCAACTGATAGGATGATGGATAGGATAGGATAGGATAGGATAGGATAGGATAGGATAGGATAGGATAGGATAGGATAGGATAGGATAGGATAGGATAGGATAGGATAGGATAGGATAGGATAGGTCTCATGTTCACAGGCAGTGATCAGATCAGATTGCTTTCCACTTGCAAGAAAACTACCAAAAATCTTCACGATGGCTCAGAGGATGTGAGGATGAATGGGAATAAGCCGCTGATCTCAAGGAGAAACTGTGGCAACTCTGCTAAGAGGGGAATGGGTCAGAATGAGATGGCAGGGGTTGGTATGGGGAAGGACACTGGTGGCTGTCCTGGAAATGGCTGGCTGGCTGCAGCAGAGCTGTGCCCACCATTCCTGCTCCCAAAAACATCCCAACACTGATGCTGTGTGTGGGACTGGCACTGCCTTACCTCAGTACCACTCTGGTGTGAGGGGCCCAAAACTGACCCCAGGACTGGAGCTGCAGAGCACAGAGGGACAGCCACTGCCTGCTCCTGCTGGCCACACCACTGCTGATTTTGGGAAATGGGAGGGAGCAGAGTGTGGTGCCTCACATCATACACGCCCAGTTGATTTTCCAGGGTCCAAATTGTGAGAGGCTCCAGACTGATGTCACCAAGTCAACCACCTTCCCCTGAAATGGGCACCCCTGCAGACAGCTTTAGAAGGAAGGTGGAAGGTTTAACGACCCTGAGATTAATTTCTGCTACCTCATATCCCCCACAGTGTCCTCCCACCACAGCCAACAAGAACATGGTCCAGCAGTGGTGACAGCTTCTGTGGCTGCAGAAGGGGCATTCTTTTCTTTTTCCTATTTTTTTGCCCACCATCTCAGGGCAGCAGTCTCCCCCTCTCTCACCCACAAACACAAATGCAAATAATGCACAGCTTAGAGAGCCTCAGCTCAGACACAGAGCAGAGATGTGAACACAACCAGGCAGATGTCAGTGGCTCAGCAAAGGTGGCTCTACAGAGTCTGCACATCCAAAACATCTGGTTTTTCTGTCCTGCTACACTTCGATTGTTGGCATTTTTTGGAGTTATATCCTTAATTTGCCTATTGCAAAGAGCTGGAGGAGGTTTTCTGGATTCAGTACGAAATATTCTCTTGCATTAAAAATAAAAGAGAGCTCATTTTTATGAGCTGCAGTGTAGAAATGGTGCTACATCCCCACTCCAGACGGTGTTTTTTGACCTCCTCTGATCTCCCTCCACTGTGATACCTTTTGTTCCCACCCACATTACACATCTTGCCTTGCTTGATCTAACAACTGGGCAGGGACAGCTAATTCCAGCACTCAGCCAGATGGTTCAGTGCCCATATGTTGGCTGCCTGGCCAAATTAGTTACATCTCTGTGGCTGGAAGGACAAGGAGTTGAACTTTGGGGTCACATGGGGGCTTTGAAACACAGGCTGCTCACAACACAGGAAGGAAATTATTGTCTTTACTAATATTTTTAAAGTTCTCTATGCTTCTGTCAGGTTAATTTGGTCTGCTTTGGGAAACCAGCTAGAGGAAAAGACCCTGGATGCCCTAGAAGATGGTACACAAAGGTAAACATGGAGGGATGAGTCACTTCATAACCTTCCCTCAGCTGTGACTGAAGAGGAGACTGACAAAAAGCTCCAGTGTTGGTAGTAGGCAGCAAGTGGCTCAGAGCAAGTGCCTGGAGGAAGTAGGAACAGTCAAAATTCAGGAGAGGGATGCCCACCAAAAGACCTACTTCTTAGAAGATAAGCCTTAGAAGATAGTGATGATTTTAGAATTAACATGGCTTCCAGTTTAGTTTTTTTACACTTTAACACTTCAATTAGGCATGTAATATTCTGCATGCAAAGCAGTGGGTCAGGATGGGATCTGTCCTGATCCAGTGTCCTAGCAGGATGCTGAGTGATTCTGCTGTCAGTGCAGCTGCCACCTCTGGGGCCCACATGGAGGAGAAAGGACAGAGAGGCATCAGGACAACTTGTCTCATGATTACACAACTTGACCTCTTTCCATCTCATTTTCCAGATCCTACCCATCACCTCTATAACCTTCTGTTACCCAGGAGTGAAGACCCAGACAAATTTCCATCCATTTCAATGGTCTTTCTTCCCTAGCACTGCATGTCCTCTATAGCAAATCCCAGCCTTATGCACCATGAGCATAAAATGTTCTCATGAGATTTTGCAGTGATAAACTCAAGCTGGAGACATTCCACAGGTGGAAACCTGAGCTGTATAGTTAATCAGCTGTAGCACTAACTGGCTGTGACAAAACCTACTCACATACACCTTGAAATTTCTGATCCCTGCCCTTTATACTTCCTAGTGAGATCACACTAGAGCTCAGACAAAAGCTGAAAACATTTTCAGTGCAGATTCATGGGTTTTCACCAGGCACTGGTGGAACTTTATAACACCCCATGAACATAATGCACTAATTTAGGTACTTTGAGGATAACCATGAGTGATTCCTGGATCACACACCTGGAGTTAGGTGCTGACCTTGTGCTCACTTGTCTCAAGCATTTTCAGGTGAATACTGCTCAGCAGCAATTCAAGGGAAAGAAATTGAAGCTCTGGCTCTTTCATTACTAAAACTTGCAACTCTAGTGGGGAGATTAGGTCCAAATAACCTTCTGGAAATGTCAGTGACATTTCAGGAATATCCCTCACTTCCACAGGAAGCAAACTAAACCATGAGAATGATGATTTCCAATCAGTATCCCAACCGGCAGTGATCAAAAAGGCTTGCAAAGCTTGAGCAGAAGCCTCCAGGCTGTTTAATATAAAACACATCAAAACAAATATTAATGATTAATTAATAATTAAAGGTGAAAAAGATAAAAGCAGTGTCTGCAAGGATTTATCTCAGACAAAACCAGTGTACCATCCTTTAGTTCTTGGCAGCAGCCCTGTTTCTGCAGTGTGGAGTGTGGATTTACATGTGCAGCCAGTAATTAGGGATGATTCCCACTGCCTTGCCTGGGAGACTGAGGAGCCACGTGCAGGTAAACGTGGTGAGCAGCTCCTGGGCTGAGCTGGGTTGCTCTGGAGGTGTTTCACAAATGTAAAAACAGACTCTGCTGGCAAAACCTGAGAGAAATGGGAAGATTGACACTCTTGGAAGGGTGATCTGGCTGCAGTCAGAGCAACTATCCTTGTTCGTTGCCTCACAAAATGAGAAGATCTTATTAGTTTCCAGTGAATGAAGAGCTGAATAACTGGTGTAACACTTAGTGTGGCCTCCTGGCTCTCAGATGAGTGCAGTGTGTGCACACAGACTCAGTTCTATCTGAAACCTGGCAGCAGACACTCCACCTCTGAAAAGAAAGCCCTGCCATCCGTGAAATACCCATTTGACACAGACACAGGGGTGTTGTTGTCTGCTGTTATCTCCTTCACTGGTTTGAATACATACTAATGAAGGGTGAATGCTCTAACACCCACACACCTGCATAGGTAAGTTACACAGGAGCATGGAAAAATGCCTATTCAGACAAGCACAGAGTTGAAAGTTATAACAAAGCCAGGTATTTCATTCCACCATATGAAGTACAAATGTAGCTGTCACCCAGATGTGACAGAGCTGGGACTCCCAGCTGTGACTTCTATAGCATTTTTATTTTTTGGGTTAACCTAAAAGCTTATACATATGGGTGAGGTGGAACTGAACTGCTGATGATAAAGACAAGTAACAGCACAAAGGGAGAGATGGTTTATGTGCTCAGAAAACACTGGTGTAACCAAAAAGACACTTTGGGTCACAGCAGGAAGCAGGGCTATGCTCTACAGCCACATCCAAAGTGGTTTACACCTCAAAACCACACTTTCTCCACAAGAGAAGCAGAAAAGAAAGTGGGCAACCAAGCACAAATGACATCCTGAACATAAATTTCTTGTCGCCCAACGAAGCTGAGTCGTCCTCTGCATGCTCATCTCTGCTGATTGCTGCTGGGCAGCTTAGAAAATCACAAGCTTTGATTGAGTCTCATCAGACTGGGTGTGCATGTGACAATTAAAGCAGATTACAGTTCCTCAGTGCCATGCCAGTGGCCAGCATGTCACACTTGCCCTGCTGCAGGTGTCTCCTGCAGTGAGGAGCAGCAGATGGCCTCCAAAATGGGCTGGAGACCCTGTGTGTGCAGGGGGTACAGTAAAACCCCTTTGCATCTCCTAGCAGGTGTGGGTTTGAGCTTTGATCAGGTCTTGATGTATTTGTACTGTGCATTGGGGGTGCTTGCCTGCACCCTGCCCAGCTGGCTGGCCAGGGCTACCTGTCCAGGTAGAGGGAAGCCTGGCAGCCTGGGGTGCTGGAGCTCAGCCCTGGGGCTCCTGGGCAATCCTCAGCTGGCACCCAGGCAGTGCCTCTGACTCAATACTCGTTCTGCTGGGACAAGCCACGTGACAAACTCATCAGCAGCAACCTGTCAGAAAACCCCCTCCTCCCCACCAGGCTACTGGGAAGCCAATTTATTTTATTTATTGAGGCAGAGGGATAAGTAAGAGGCTAGGCAGGTTGGCACATTTCATCATCACTGCATTAGGACACTCCTACACAGAAGACTGCTCCCCCAGCTCCTGTGGGAAGTGCCAATAGCCCCTGGGTGAGTCACAGACACCCTGTACCATAACAGAGTAAGGGGAAGCTCTGCATGGAGGGGGATTGATCTCACAGGACAGACCTTGCCACTCCATGTTCATTATGAGTTACTGCCCTCAGTCACAGAGCATAGAAAACCAAACTCAAAGGCAGATCCACCTCTCCTGACACTTGTGAGAAAGCAGTGGGACTCCTGGCAGTCCCAGCACTGCACAGCTGGTAAAAGAGAGGAGAACACAGCTCCAGCTCTCCAGAACTGAACCTGCCATTGCAAGGCTGCTGATGTTCAAGCCTGGCTTTTTTTTAGTCTTCCCAGATCCTAGGGAAAAAAAACCAACTTCTATTTCCAGTGCTATTTGGTTTGCTTTGCATGTGGTCTTCAGGAAAGAAGCAGAGGAAGAGAACAGGAAAAAACCCTTCCAGCAATGGGGAGAATTAAAAATGGAACAATTCAGCTGGGCCAAATCTTGCAATCTTTAATCAGGCAAGACTGCTGGGGGTCTCACTTGGCTGGATTCACTTCTTGGCAGCATCACTGTAGAGTCCAAAGTAGACTTGGACTCAATACATCAAATGGGAGAAAAGTCATTTAACCAGAACAATATAATTAGCAGAAATCCTTGTTAATAAGGATGCATTTTGCTTGTGTATAACAGCTAATTGGGTTTTAACCAGGTGAGAATAAGTTTGAGAAGCTTAATCTCCCCAGTTTTACAAAAGGATATAATAAAGGGGGTCTAATTAAAAATTAAATAGTGAAGTTCATTTATTCCTGCTACCTGTATCAGTGTGGAGCATAGGGACCCTATGTATAGGGTTCTATTTTTAGGAGAGAGAAACCTGGATTCACAAATGCCCCCACAGTGCCTTTGGAGAGGAAACAGAGGAGTTTAAACCAGCTCTTAAACCAGAAGTGCAGCCACTTGCCCAGAAGAGGACTATAAGCAGCAATTCCCTCTTTTCTTATGGCATGGAAGTGTAATTTTTAAAAACACTCAGTAGCCAAGGAGCAGACTTCTAAAGATGATTAGGTACCATATGATGCAAGTAACTTCTTACAGTAACTAAGCATCAAAGTGATTTCAGACTTCCTCCTGGGCATCTTCAGACACTAAATATATTAAAAATATATATCTAAAAGATTTTTAAGGGTGATATAGGCACTGAAGGGCTGGAAGACTGGAATCTTTCCATGGCTTTAAATCCCTAATAACCACTGCAGGAAGAATTTATGTTTTAAAATATGTCACCGTGGCACTGTCCTGCAACAGGGCTTGGAGGTTAACAACACCAATATTTCAGACAGCAACAAGCACAATATTAATGTCATAAGCAGCAATTAGTGTTAAAAGACAGCAAATCCTTCATGTAAAATAAATGCATGTCTAGCTGTGGGAGCAGTAGGGCTAAAGAGCAATATTGCAATGACATGTGGTTATTTTTCCATTACTCTAGCTAGGTTTTACCACTGCCCACTGACTTTTTGCAAGTCATGATGAAGCAGAAATGGGAATAAAAATACAGGAAAGAAGGAGTTAATAAATGTACTTCAAAGGACATTGATAGAAAAATTTCTCTTTTAAATTCCTTGTTTTCATTCCTGCCATTAAGAAGAAATCAGTATGAAAAAGTGGGTTGCTTCATGGCATTCAAGAAAATGTTTTCTAACCAACTGGCATATAAACTACTGTTCTATAGATTTCTAATGTTTTATGCAGCCAAGTCACACATACAAGTCACACGTGGTGACTCATTTTTTCCTAAGCAATACATCTAATTAATTCAAGGTATTTAGAATGAAAGGTAGCTATTAGATGAAGACTAAAATAAATGGTACTAAATGCAGAGTTAGTGATGATGGACACAGGGCATTCTGGTAACATCCCCTTCTCTGCTGTGCTAAAAGCTGTGTTGCTCCCCATGAATAAAGCTGAATTAATGAAAGCTGTATCCTGCTTAAAGAGCATCATCTGCCAATACAACTTTTCAGGATGATGCTGGTGGACTCCTAGGACACCAACTACATTTTGTTTCACAGTTTTGATCTGGATGGAGCTTGTGTGTGGGGAGAAGGTTTTCTCCAGCTCAGCCTTTGAGGCGACACAATGCCTGGCTTCTCCCAGAAAAAAAAAACCCAGGAGTTACAAAGCAAAGGGTGTGATTTTATAGCATTCACTCCTGCCTATTGTCTGCTTAATTGGAGTGTTGCATTCATTTATGATACATCATGAAACAGTCATCAGCCCTTTCTTTTTTATCATTACCTCATCTTTCTGTGGCATCAATAAATCCAATGCCTTGTCACAAATTGCAAGTGTATCTGCTTCATAGACGCTGAGCACAACAAGTAGAAAATGCTGGGAAAGTAGCTGGTGATGTGATTAGCATCACAAACTGATGAGGTTAGAAGTTCACTTCTAGATGAATGTACACATTCCCACGGGTCTTATCATCTGGTGATCTCTCAAGAGCTGGATTTGGAATAAAATTTACAGAATGTCTCAATTCTGAATGCAACACAAATGCAGGCACAGATGTTTCTATACAATTCCTAATTTGTGCTTTAGCTTAGAACCTAGAATTGCACAGGTCCTTATCAATCATGTGTCTTCTCATGTGTCACACTCTCCTGCACAGTGCCCCTTGAAGTTCAAATCCAAACTGCATCAAAGTACCAACCTGTCCAGCATCCTGTCCCAGTCCTTTTGCCCTGTTTTATTGCTCTATCCATCTAGTTATACTTCAACTTGTGAATTACTGCATTATCAGTTACTCTGTGTTCTGGTGGGATTTTAAAATAACAACATATTTGATGGAAATAATTATTTCCTCCAGCCAGGAGGGCATTTGTGTGCTCTCAATAGGATGGTAAGAGGGAGGAAGCTACCTGCTGAGTTAATGCTGTGGCTCTGAGTTTCCATTAGTCTTCTAACTTCAGCCTTTTTTCATTATGAAATCATGAACTTCAAACCTAGCACATAGAAAATTGTACATTTCTCCCCACTCACATAGCTATGAAGTATGCCTGGAAATGCTGTTTTCACACTTAAAAAAAAAATCCACCTTTGACCTCGGACTGAAAACCAAAGTTTGCAAAGCCAATGGAATTTGTTTAAGAAATTTTGAGGATTTCCAAGTTAGCTTGAAAACATGCTCAGGCTGGCACCAAACTACCAGCAAACACTGTGAAAAATACTTTGGAAATGTTTAGGGGAAAACAAACATGAATCCAATGCCCAAAATACATTTGGGCTTCCATGTGTGGCTTCACACCAACTACTGGGCACATTGAGAGGCACAAACTTACTGCCAAGAAACCAGCCAGGAACCTCCAGAGACCCCAGACATCAAGGAATGTCCTCTGACACCTTATTTGTCTTTCTGAAAGGTAAAACCAAGTGGAAGCAGCCATTTGGAATGGGCAGGAAAGTGTCAGTTCTTACCCCAAGGACACACACCTGCAGATATTTAGAGGATAAAATAACCAAATCTCGTGTCTTTTTTCACACCTGAGCTGGTCCACACACAGAGCTGGTGTCAGACCTCTGAGCTGGTTCTGGTGACACCATAATAAAGGAGCCAAGCAGATTCCCCAGGGGTCAGACAGGTTTCAGTGGCCTCAAACCAGGCCTATAATACCAGTGAAGTCACACTGTTGAAATGCAATGTACAAAATCTGAGCAGTTAATATTGCATCAGTCATGCATGTGCTCAGCTCAGACACAACTCACTGTTATCATTTTGATTAACAGACTGTTGAACTGTGCTTTGCAAACTCCATACCAGATATAGGTGGGGCAGGTGAGCCTGTGTTTCTAAAATGTGATTTTGCTTTTGATGGACATAAATGCACTTCTGAGCAGATAACCAGAGCTGTCAAATTTCACAGTACTTAATCACACAGTGTGAACAGTTAAAACAATCTCACATTAGTCTAATTGTTACCCAGTGTCCCCTGCTTTGTCTGCATTTCTGCTTTTATTTCTATGCCTTATTTTCTCCTCTGCTTTGAGCTGCTTTCACACCCCCCCCCCCCCCACCCCATCCATTTACTCTGTCAGAAGCTCACCTGAAGGTGGAAAGCTCTTTCCTCCCTGTGGCAGCTGTCTCACTCACAAAAGTCCTCTCTGGCTGCTGCTTGCACCAGCCACGCTGTTGGTGACAGCAGGTCACAGTTTACAAAGCCCTGTGTTTCCATTTGTGCTGTCTGTGAGACCCTGCTCAGGGGAGCAATCAGGAATGAAATAAAGAGAAGGGAAGAGCCACAAACATGCAGTTTCAGTGAGTGCAATCTCTTCCTCTCTGGCCTTTTTCATTCCCTCATTTCCTAGTCCGTGTTTTTGGCTGGGCACATCTCTGCACTATTCATTGCCTATTCTCTGGATGTGATACTTTCATTTGTGTTTTTAAGAACCTTCTTAGCCTATTCCCATCTTACCTATTGCTCCTCCTGACCCCTGAATCCTGCACTCCTGGTGCCACTGTCACTAGGAAGGGGTGCAATCACCCAAGACCAAGAGGCTCTCTAGGGGCAAAGCCACCAAGTAATTGGGACCTGTGAGCTGCCAGGAGTCTCAAAAGGAAGGGAGGTCACAACCACGAGCAGGAAGCCCCTCTCAGCTGGATACCCACCCCAGCAGGGACAGCAGGGCTCCTGGGGGAGCAGAGGCTGTGATGCACTGCCCAGAGGTAGATCCCTGAGCTCAGTGAGGGACAGGAGCCCCAGCACTGCCTCTGTCCATTTCTGTGCACACCTCCATCCAGCATTTTGAGAGGGCTGCTCTCAGGCTCCCAGCTCCCTCTGTAGATCATTTCCTCAGGCCTTGGAACACATGAAGGCAATCTGCATCCTAGCCTGGCTCTCAGGGTTTCCTTTTCCTTCCAAATAACAATTCTACAATTTGAAGGTGGGACTTGGCTAAAGAGCTCTGCAGATAAACAACTTCCATCTCTTTTTTTTTTTGGCCAAAGTAACTGTCTCTTGGGAGGAAGAACACAGATGCCTAATGGCCCAAAGGAACTCAACTTTCAGTTGATTAAAGTAAAAGTGTCCCTTGAAAGTGGAAACATTCACCCAGCAAAGGGACTTCAGCCTGAAAAGGATCTGAGACCTTTCTCAGCACCCACTGAGAGGGATTTGCCAGCTGGGAGCAAGGCAGAAGCAGAGCAACCTGAGGATGTGCTGACCCAGCACAGAGCACAGCTCCTTTTGAAAACTTCCCCATCCTTGCAGAAGCCTGAAGGAAGGAATCTGCTTTCTGAAAATAACTCTGTCAGCTGCCTCCCAGGATGAGTCCACCAGCTGTGCCTGATCCTTCCTAGTTCTAGACTTCACCTGGGTACATCTGCTGAGGATGTCAGCTATGAAAAGCATTTCTAAAGATGGTCAGAAAAAAGCAAGAACATAACTCTCCATCAAATACTGCTAAACCCTTCCAAGACTTAAACGTCTCCTTGCTTGCCCAAGTTGCCCACAAAAAAAATACTGAAAAGAACTTCCAGAGAAATCTAAAATTAGCTACCAAACTTCAAGCAGGAATGTGTGTAACCTGTGTTTTATAACCCCAAAAGCAAAGTGCTTAACACCTCTGTTGAATTTGCCAGAAACTGGCAATTCCTCATCCAGCTGGTGCATTACTCAGACATTGTGGGGATGGTTTGCAGTATGAAACGAGACAGATATGTGCACACTCTGTCTGCTCAAAGCAATCCCTTGACTACATTAATCCTCCATTCCAAACAGGATTTACTTTTCATCATTTTATAAACAGGGTGAGTGGTGTTGAGGATGAAATGTCCATCCACAGCAGGGAGTGAGGCCAGCAGCTGAAATCAAGAGGCATTTTACTCACTGAGCTTCAAATCATGGCCCAGGGTTGATGAAGAAGGGTCTGTTTCCCTGTCCCTCAGCAGGACCATCTGCTCCCATCTCAAGAAATCTCACCCACAGCCTGACTTCTTTGGTGTAATACTCATGGATTTCTAACACAGAAACCTGTCCAGGTGAATGCCCTTGAAATGAGGACTGTTACACATTTTACAATATCAATGCATTTTTTTAAGATTAAAGCATATTTTAAATAATTTCTAAGGATTCAGGATGATTAAATGTGCTGTTAGATAAAGAGGATCCCT